>NC_063161.1:161209753-161245970 GCF_023159225.1 Perognathus longimembris pacificus
CCCGACTTGGAATGCATGCTCAGCCACACTTCCCCCTTTTGCACTGGTGTGTGTGTGTGTGTGTGTGTGTGTGTGTGTGTGTGTGTACCAGTGCTGGGGCTTGAACCCAGAGCCAGGGAGCTCACGGTTGGAACTCTGCCGGTGAAGCCATAGCTCTGGGTGTGGCAATCTGTCGGTTCATTGGCGACGAGAGCCCCACGGACTTTCCCGCCCGGGCGGCCTTGGAGCCGGGGGATCCCCAGATCTCCGCCTCCCCAGCGGCCAGGGTCGCACCGGCGTCTGGGGACGGGCCTGGCTCTCACCGGGCCTGTGGCTCCCGGAGACCCGGAGCTGGGAGGTGGCGGTGCCCAGTCCCCGCCAAGCCCGCGGCTGCTCGGGGAGAGGGGCCGGGCCGAGCCGGGAGGGAGGCGGCGCCTGGGCTCCGCGGTCCCCACGTCGCCCGTGGGTCCCCCGGGCCGGCCTGGGCCCCAGGGCCCGGCCCCTAGGACAGAAGAGCCAGGAGCTGTGAGACGCACGAGGGGAAGGAGGGCAGCCCCCCCCACCCCCCACCCCCCCGCCGCGGCCCCCCTCCCCCCAGGCCCTCGCAGGAAAGGCCGGCGGGCCGGGACAAAAGGCGGACGTGCGGAGGGCCATGTGCGCCTTATCAGGGCCTGCACTCGGCGCCCCGGCCCGCGCGGAAATGCTTCTCCCTGCCCGCCTTCCTGTCGCCCCCGCCCCAGCGGCGCAGCGGCGCGGGCGGAGGGGCCACACCTGCCCCCGGCGGGGGAGGGGACCCCCCCCCCCCCAGCCGTGCGCGGGCCCGGGCCTCCGGTGGAATCCGGGCAAAGCACCCGGGTTCCTTCCGCGGGCGTCTGCCACCGGACCCCATGTTTCCCCCACTCGTCCGATGTGGAAACTGAGGCCCAGCACCACTGTAACCGTTCCTGTACGTGGGGGGGGGGGGGGCTGCTGCGTCCTCAGGGGCAGGGTGAGGGCAAACACCCCGCCCCTCTGCCCCCGGGGGGCCGCACCGAGTTGCCTGGCCTTTCCCGGCTTCCTCCCACCCTGGGTATAAGCCACAGAGCCCTCTCCCCGCAAGGGGGCAAAGGGGAGCAGGCGGGTTGTGGGGTGCCCAGGGGGGCAGTGGTGTCCCCCAGCGGACCAGACCCGGGTTAGGAGGGGGTGACTGGCCCCCCTGGGCCTGGGCTTCCCTCCCCGCACCCCAGACCTGGGTTAGAAGGGGGTGACTCCCGGGGGTTAGGAGGGGTGACTCCCCGGGGGTTAGGAGGGGGTGACTCCCCAGCCCAGGCCTCCCTGGGCCACCCCGCTTTGTGTGTTTGTTTCTACGCTAGTCCCAGGCTTGAGCTGGGCCTGGCGGCCCCCCCAAGCTTCTTCACTGGGGAATGCTGCTCTGCCCTGTGAGCCGCACCTCCGGTTCCGACCTCTCGCTGGCTCCTGGGGCTGGGCGTCTCTCCTGACTTTTCTAGCCAGGGTGGCCCCAAACCACAGCTTTGGGTCTCGGCCTCCTGAGAGCTCAGATTACAGGCGTGAGCCCCCGGCGCCCCGCTCGGCCAAGGCTGGCCCTGAACCCGCGCTCTTGCCACGCCTGCCTCCGGATGGCTGGGGTGAGAGGCCTGGACCCCCCTGCCCAGCGGCACGGCCCCCACGGCTGCTGAAGAACAAGGAGGGGGGGGCTCCCTGGGGCCTGTGACTTAGCCTAAGGCCAGGCCGGCCCAGCCTCCGGCCACCTGCAGGGGCTGCCCTGGCCAGCCTGTCCGTGAAGCCCGACACAGAGACGGGGAGACAGGGCCAGGGCCAGGGCCAGACGTTAAAACCAGAGCGTGGCTGTGGCTCCGGCGTGCGATCCCAGCTACCTAGGAGGCAGATCTGGGGATCACGGTTCAAAGCCTGCAGGGCAGGAAACTCCGAGACGCTCTTATCTCCAATCAACCACCCAAAAGCTGTAAGTGGAGCCATGGCCCAAGTGGTAGAGCGCCAGCCTTGACCCATCCTAAGGGACAGCATCTCAGGCTCGAGTTCAAGCCCCTGCGCAAAACATACACCAGAAAACAAACTTCAAGATCCGCTGAGCTACCCTCCCCCTATACCTGCCCTTATTTATTTTTAAATTTTAATGAACTCATTTATGTTTTGTGTCAGTCCTGCGCAAGGCTTGAACTCAGGGCCTAGGCACCGTCCCTAAGCTTTTTTGCTGACATCCTACCGCTTGAGCCACAGCTCCGGGTCTGGCTTTTTGGTGCTTGGTTGGTGATCAGGGCCCCAAGGGCTTTCCTGCCCAGGCTGGCTTCAAACTTAGATCCTCTGCGCTCAGCCTGCTAAGTAGCTGGGATTCCTAGCCGGAGCTACAGGCGTCCGGCCTCCGCCTCCTTTCACAGGCTGAGTTACAAAGACACAGAGACATGCGGGGCTCTCCACCTCTGTCCCCTGCTCGAAATGGTAAAAAGCTGCCATCTTTATAAATGGTGGGGCCCGCAGGCGTTGCTCCTCTGGGAAGGAAGGTGCCTCTAAACCCCGCCTAGCGGCCCTGCGTGGCGGAGGCCCAGGGCCCTCTCCCTGCTCCACAGGGGTGAGAAGCTGGGGTCTGGGCCCCAGGGCCCTCATGCGAGCAGCAGAACCGCAGCCCCCCCCTTGCCCCCCCAGAAGGAGACAGGGCTGCCACCCCCTCAAACGCAACCGCCGCGTGGGGCACAGGAAAGGGCTCTTTCTCCGGTTCTCTCTACCTTGGCCCTGTTTTACTGAAACAAACACTGTGTGTGTGTGCGCGTGCACGCGCACGTGCGCCTGTGTGCACGCGCGCCACCGCGTCGACCTCAGGGTCTGGGCGCCGTCCCTAATTCTTTCTGCTCGCGCTCTGCGGCTTGAGCCCCTCTCGGTTCTGGCTTCTGGGGCGGGTTGGAGTTTCCCGCCCGGACTGGCTGCGTCGTCCTCGGCCCTGCGCCCCGCGAGCGGCTGGGCCGGCAGGCGTGAGCCCGGCCCTCCCGTCGGTGAGCCCGGGGGCGCCGCGCAGGGTCAGCCGCCGCGGGGAGGGAGCCCCCACCGGCCCCGCCGCGCGCCAGGCCCCGGGACGCGGCCCGAGGAGGAGCCGCGGCCCTGCGGCTGCCCTGTGGGAGGACAGAGGACGCCCCCCCGCCCCCCCCCCCGCTAACCTCGCCCGCCGGGGAGCCTGGAACGTGCCGGGAGCCCTGCCCTCCCCCGCCCCGCCCCCCCCCCCCCCAGACCGGTCTGTGGGGTGCGAGCCAGCGCACGCCTGACCCCGCTCCCTCCCCGGTGCTGGAAGGAAGAAGGCTGTCGCCCGCCCGGGGGGTCGGAGCGCGAGCCCCACACCCAGGCTCGAGGGCCGGGGGGGCAGGGGCAGGGCGGGGGGGGGTGGCTCTGGGCCACGGGCCCTGGGGACCGCTCCCACCCCACCGGAGCCCGGCCGACGCCTGCAGTTCCCAGGCCGCTCACAAGGGGGCGCGCTCTCCCCACGAGGCCGGGACCCAAGGCGGCGCCACCAGCCCAGGGCTGGGCTTCGGGGAGAGCCTGGGGGGGGCAGGCCTGGGCTTCGGGGAGAGCGGGGGGGGGGGGGGGGCAGGCCTAGGCTTTGGGGAGAGCCGGGAGGGGCAGGCCTAGGCTTCGGGGAGAGCCTGGGGGGGAGGAGCCCAGGCCTGGGCTTTGGGGAGAGCCTGGGGGGGGCAGGCCTAGGCTTCGGGGAGAGCCTGGGGGGGAGGAGCCCAGGCCTGGGCTTTGGGGAGAGCCTGGGGGGGGCAGGCCTAGGCTTCGGGGAGAGCCTGGGGGGGAGGAGCCCAGGCCTGGGCTTTGGGGAGAGCCTGGGGGGGGCAGGCCTAGGCTTTGGGGAGAGCCGGGGGGGGCAGGCCTGGGCTTCGGGGAGAGCGGGGGGGGCAGGCCTAGGCTTTGGGGAGAGCCGGGGGGGGCAGGCCTAGGCTTCGGGGAGAGCCTGGGGGGGGGGAGGAGCCCAGGCCTGGGCTTTGGGGAGAGCCTGGGGGGGCAGGCCTAGGCTTTGGGGAGAGCCGGGGGGGGGCAGGCCTAGGCTTCGGGGAGAGCCTGGGGGGGGGAGGAGCCCAGGCCTGGGCTTTGGGGAGAGCCTGGGGGGGCAGGCCTAGGCTTTGGGGAGAGCCTGGGGGGGGGGAGGAGCCCAGGCCTGGGCTTTGGGGAGAGCCTGGGGGGGCAGGCCTAGGCTTTGGGGAGAGCCTGGGGGGGGGAGGAGCCCAGGCCTGGGCTTTGGGGAGAGCCTGGGGGGGCAGGCCTAGGCTTTGGGGAGAGCCGGGGGGGGCAGGCCTAGGCTTCGGGGAGAGCCTGGGGGGGGGAGGAGCCCAGGCCTGGGCTTTGGGGAGAGCCTGGGGCCCCGTAGCATGGGAGAGGTGGGGAGCGCGTGGCAGGCTGGCAGCTCTGGCAGCCTGTGTGGGCCTTGCTTCCCCAAGGCCCTTCAGACCTACCGGGCCCCAGACGGGCTCTGCCCAGAGAGGCAGGGACCCCCAGTCCACAGAGGAACAGGCAGGGACCCCCAGTCCACAGAGGGACAGGCAGGGACCCCCAGCCCACAGAGGGACAGGCAGGGACCCCCAGCCCACAGAGGGACAGGCAGGGACCCCCAGTCCACAGAGGAACAGGCAGGGACCCCCAGTCCACAGAGGAACAGGCAGGGACCCCCAGCCCACAGAGGGACGGGCAGGGACCCCCAGCCCACAGAGGGACGGGCAGGGACCCCCAGTCCACAGAGGAACAGGCAGGGACCCCCAGTCCACAGAGGGACAGGCAGGGACCCCCAGCCCACAGAGGGACAGGCAGGGACCCCCAGCCCACAGAGGGACAGGCAGGGACCCCCAGTCCACAGAGGGACAGGCAGGGACCCCCAGTCCACAGAGGGACAGGCAGGGACCCCCAGTCCACAGAGGAACAGGCAGGGACCCCCAGTCCACAGAGGAACAGGCAGGGACCCCCAGCCCACAGAGGGACAGGCAGGGACCCCCAGTCCACAGAGGAACAGGCAGGGACCCCCAGCCCACAGAGGGACGGGCAGGGACCCCCAGTCCACAGAGGAACAGGCAGGGACCCCCAGCCCACAGAGGGACGGGCAGGGACCCCCAGCCCACAGAGGGACGGGCAGGGACCCCCAGTCCACAGAGAGGAGGGCAGGGACCCCCAGTCCACAGAGGGACGGGCAGGGACCCCCAGTCCACAGAGAGGAGGGCAGGGACCCCCAGTCCACAGAGAGGAGGGCAGGGACCCCCAGTCCACAGAGAGGAGGGCAGGGACCCCCAGTCCACAGAGGGACGGGCAGGGACCCCAGTCCACAGAGGGACGGGCAGGGACCTCCAGCCCGCAGAGAGGAGGGCAGGGACCCCCAGCCCTCAGAGAGACGGGGGGCAGGGGCCCCTCCCTCCAGGCCTTCCGGTCAGGGTCTCTGCCTGAGATCCCACCCCCCACAAGAGCCAGCTGGCCTGTGTGGAGCTGAGGGGCTTGGGGAGCTGGCCTGCGTGGGAGCCCCCGGCCGTGCCCCCTCCCCCCCAGCCTCCCCAAGGCCCAAACCCCACCTGAGTCTCTGGGAGGTGAAGGTGGGAAACCGCAGGCAGCGCCGCACCCCGGTAGCCCTGGGGGGGTGGGGGGTGGAGGTGTGTCATGTCTCACCTGGTGGGAAGGGGCTGCAGGCCCAGGGCCCAGGGGGGGGCTTCCCCTTCGGGGGGCGCAGAGCGCAAGCCTGTCTGTCCTTGCAGCGGGGTTGGGGATGGGGGGTTCAGAGGGCAGGAGGGGGGGTGTGGGAGCGGGTGGGGAGGGAGGGTGGCTACCCCGGGTCCCGGCAGGACGGCGACTGGACGGTGAGGAGCGCGGTTCAGAGCCAGGCGGGAACGTCCCCGGGAGACGCTCATCGCCGACGAACCGCTCAGGAGCCAGAGGGGCGCTGCAGCTCGAGGGCTGGAGCGCGGGGCTGGAGCACAGAGGGGCTCAGGGACAGCGCCCAGGCCCCGAGTTCAAGCCCCACAACCGACACAACGAGACAGAGCATGCAGCAGTTGTACTGGGGGGGGGGGGCGGGGGGGCGTGTCGCTGTGACATGTCTGCCTCCAGTGACGTTCTCTTCATTAATTCCTATTATTTGAAGATAAATCTTCCTGGGACGGCGTGTTCAGGCCGTGTGCTCTGAGCAGGGGCTCCAGGAGCCCTGGAGCCCCTTCCTGTCACCAAGCTGTCCCTCCCCCTCCCCCCCTCCCCCCCCCCCCCCCGGCCACCGCGGGCCCTCGGCGAGGTGCTGGAAAGGCCACGCGGAGTGGCCAGGCGCGGCAGACGCGGGGCTGAGTCCTCCCGGCCGCCCGCGCGGGGCCGCCTTCCCACGGGGGCGCTCTGTGAGACGGGGGGCCCCACGCCCCCTCCCCAGGCCCTGCCACGCAGCCCGAGCTGGGCGCCCGCGCGCCTCTGTGGGCGAGCCCCCGACACAAACGGTTCCCACCCGCCCCACCGAGGCAGCGGTCCCGTGGGCGCGCCACCGGCCCCCACCGCCCCTGAGGTCACAGGTCACGGGGATGCCCCCCCGACATCGGCTCTCCTGAGGTCACAGGTCACGGGGGTGACCCCCGACATCGGCTCTCCTGAGGTCACAGGTCATGGGGGTGCCCCCCGGGCATCGGCTCTCCTGAGGTCACAGGTCACAGGGGTGCCCCCCCACATCGGCTCTCCTGAGGTCACAGGTCACGAGGGTGACCCCCGGCATCGGCTCTCCTGAGGTCACAGGTCACAGGGGTGCCGGGCCCCAGCGTTGGCTCTCCTGAGGTCACAGGTCACGGGGGTGACCCCCGACATCGGCTCTCCTGAGGTCACAGGTCACGGGGGTGCCCCCCGGGCATCGGCTCTCCTGAGGTCACAGGTCACAGGGGTGCCCCCCCACATCGGCTCTCCTGAGGTCACAGGTCACGGGGGTGCCCCCCCCCACGTTGGCTCTCCTGAGGTCACAGGTCACGGGTGCACCAGGGGCGCTGTTGGCAGTTGTGCCAGGCTCCGTGGAGGCTAGCAGAACCTCCTTTTTCTGAGGTGCTGGGAGCCCAGTCAACAAGGCCAGCCAAGCCCTCGCCCCGGGGCTGAGCCGCCTCCCCAGCCCCGTCCCTCTGTGCGGACTTTGTGCTCTAATCAGGGCTTCACCCGTGGGGTTTTTTTTTTTTTTTTGCCAGTCCTGGGCCTTGGACTCAGGGCCTGAGCACTGTCCCTGGCTTCTTCCCGCTCAAGGCTAGCACTCTGCCATTTGAGCCACAGCACCGCTTCTGGCCATTTTCTGTGTATGTGGTGCTGGGGAATCGAACCCAGGGCCTCATGTACACGAGGCAGGCACTCTTGCCACTAGGCTATATCCCCAGCCCCTGGGCGTCACCGGGTTGGGCCAGGGCCACCTACGCTGGGGAGAGCAAGGGCTTCACTCGGTCTCATCCCGCGCCGCCGCCCCAGGCGTGCCCACCATGCCCGAGCCCAGCCCGGCCGCCTGGACCCGACCCCCGACCCTCACCCGACCCCGGCTCGGCCTTCCGTGCCGGGCGGGCTCCCCTGGCCGCGGGGGGGAGCTCGAGGCCGACGCCCCTCCTCCGCAAGGCCGAGGGGCGAGCCAGGGCGCGCGGGGCCACGCGACCGCATCCACCACCCGACCCCGCACTCACGCTGCTTCTGCGAGCGCAGGGCGCACCCGCACCCACACGGGGCACACTCGAGAGCGCAGACACGCGCGGGGGCACAGGGGGGCGCTGATGACACCCGTGTTCACACAGGGCTCTAGGAAAAGCTCGCCCCCCCCCCCCCGGGTCAGGCTCCCACTCTAGGAAAAGCTCGCCCCCCCCCCCCGGGTCAGGCTCCCACTCTAGGAAAAGCTCGCCCCCCCCCCCCCCGCCCCGGGTCAGGGTCCCAGTCATCAAACCACAGCCCGGTGAGGTTCAGCTCCGATCCCGGGCTCCAGGCGCGGGGCAGCGGCCGTCCTCGAGGGAGGCGAGGCCTCGCGGGCCGTGCCTCCCCACCCCGTGGCCCGTGAACCCCGTGGTGGGGGAAGGGGCCGCGGTCAGGTCCCGAGGCCCCCGGCTCGGTCAAGAGGTTAAGATGGGTCTGGTTCACGGACGGAGTTTTGGAGAGAGGGCGGCGCTGGGGTTGGACGGGGTCCCCACGCCTGCTCAGAGGAGGAGCCCTGGGCGAGGGTCAGGGCGCGGCACCGGCCGGGCGGCCCCCACGACGCCCCGTCAGGGCACGGTGACAGCCCCAGGGAGGGCTGGGGGGGTGGGGGAGCGCCTTCCTCCCTCTCCCCCTCCCCTGCGTGCTCCTCCCCCCCTCCGTCCTTGCCCCTGCCGGGGTCACCCCCCTGCCTGCTAGGCGGGCAGCGTGCCTCAGAGCTGCAGCCGCGACGGCAGCTCCCCCAGCCCCGCTCCTGCCCCTGCGCGTGCCGGGGTGTCAGGCGGGCGCCCCGGCCCGGGCTGAAACGGCCCCTCGACGTCCGCAGCAGTCCCGGAGGGCGGGGGCAACCACTGTCTCTCTAGGGGCGCTGCGGCTCCAGGGGTGGAGCCGAAGGGCTCCGGGATGGAGCCCAGGCCCCGAGTTCAAGCCCCACCGCCCGCAAAAACAAACACACGCACAGCATAGGCCTCGCTCTCCCACCACCCGACCAGCCTTCCCGAGCGGCTCCTCCGCCGTCTGTCCGCTTGTTTTCTTTGCTCTCCTTTCTGGCCGTGCCGGGGCTTGAACTGCAGGCCAGCGGCGCCCCCCCCCCCCCCCCCGCCGCGCATGGCGTCATCCGCAGGGCCGGCGCTCCGCCTCCTCTTCCGTGGACCCGGCGGGGGCGGTTCTGCCCCCCCTCCCCGGGGCTGGACGCGGAGGGCGGGTCTGTGCCACCGCCTGCGCCCCCCTGACTTTCTGGGGGAGGGGGTGTGGAGCCAGGGGGCGCAGAGCCGACCGCCGGCGCCCCGTGACCCAGCGGCCCGAGCCCCGAGCCCCTGGACATCCGTGCCGGCCGGGACCTGTGGAGCGCCCGCAGTACCGCCGCGTGCCACCGGGGGGCGCCAGAGGCGGGGAAACCGGCCGTGCGGGGGGCGGGGGGGGGGCTGAGGGTTCCGGCGCGAGGCTGCGGGCGTTTCTGTTGTGCCAAGGTGTGCGGGCGTGGCAGGTGTGCCCGGCGCCTTCAGCCCGGGAACCCAAACAAATCAGAGCCGCGGCATATGGCCGGCGGGTCTTTGCCCAGAAGAAAGAGCGAGGAGGCCGCCAAGTGCCATCCCCGGCCTGGGCCCTGCCCTGTCTCAGGGCCTGGGGTGAGGGCTCCCGGGCGGCCGGGCTGAGGGCTCCCAGGCTGAGGGCTCCCGGGCTGAGGGCTCCCGGGCGGCCGGGCTGAGGGCTCCCAGGCTGAGGGCTCCCGGGCTGAGGGCTCCCGGGCTGAGGGCTCCCGGGCGGCCGGGCTGAGGGCTCCCGGGCTGAGGGCTCCCGGGCGGCCGGGCTGAGGGCTCCCGGGCTGAGGGCTCCCGGGCTGAGGGCTCCCGGGCTGGTCTGAGCAGTAGCCAGGTCTGGCATCTAGGCTGGAAAGAATGTCAGATCCTGGTGTTGCTGGGGAAACCGAGGTGCCGCAAGGCAGTGTTGGGGACCATGCTCACTGAGGACAGCAGGCACACGGTGCCATTGGTCCAAGGCCCCAAGCAGGAAGCAGGCTTCCAGGGACCGCACATCGGGGCCCAGATGCATGCCGTGTGCCCTGACTTCCAGGTCTGCACACCCGTGCGTTTGGGGCTGGGGCAGCTGGGTGCTGGGTGCTGGGTGCTGGGTGCTGGGGCAGCTGGGTGCTGGGTGCTGGGTGCTGGGGCAGCTGGGTGCTGGGTGCTGGGTGCTGGGGCAGCTGGGTGCTGGGTGCTGGGGCAGCTCTGTACTGGGGGATGACGGTGTGCAGGCTTCCTCTGGGAGCCAAGGGGCCCTGGCCTCCTCCTCTGAGAAGTGGGGTACGGTTCCCGCTTCGGCCTGCAGGGGGCCCGTGGGGGCTGTGTTGCGAGGCTGTCCTGGGGTCCGGGGCAGAGGCCGGGCGGAGGGCGGAGGGCAGCCGGGCGTGGCGGCGGCTGCGGAGGCCGGGATGGCGGGGTGCCGCTGGGGGGTGGCGGGCTCCCCGGGGCCTGAGGGGGGCTCTGCCCGCAGGGGCGAGGCCGGGCAGAGGCTGCTGTGGAAGGGGCAGGGCCGGTGGGGGGAGCTGGGCCGCGCTCCTTCCCAGATGATGTTCTCCGCCCCGGTGCCCACTCCTCCCGCCCCCCGCGATCTTCACTGGACAGGAGGGGAGACCGAGGCACGGGGCCTGGACGCCCCTGGATCTGCCCAGCGCTCAGAGACCTCCCTCACCGCCCACCCCCAGCGCCCCAGGCCCCGGCCCGGAGCCTCCCCTCCACACCGCTCCCCCCTCCTCTCCTGCTCTGGGATGCAGACCCGGCGCTGCCCCCCCCCCGCCCCCCGTCCTGGATGCGGGGCACTGTGGGCCCGGCCGCGGGCACACGGAGTTCCGGCACCCAGCCACCACGCGGGGCCCTCGAGCTCAGGCCCCGCCGGGTCCCTGTACCCCTGCCAGGCCCAGGGTTCGGGACCCAGGAGACCTTCAGGACGCAGATAACCCAGCTTCCTTTAAATTCAGGACAAGCAAGCGCCTTAACACAGAGCCGGCACAGACACAGCGGGCGGCGTGGGCCGCCGGAGGGAGGGCGGGTAGATAGGGCCGCAGGGCCCCGCCGCCCCCGCCGCGCGGCAGCCCGGGGTGCGACGCCCGGACCCCGCGGACCCCCCAGCCGGCGCCCGGCCCCCCCGGAGCCCACGCGGCCCCCATGGCGTCGGACGGCGTGCACCCCTGGGGGGGGCAGGTGCAGGAGGCCCCAGGAAGCTGCGGGGCCGGGCGGGCTTTGAAGCCACCCAGAGGCCCGTAAACTGACTCACGAGCGTGATGAACCCCAATAAACCCAGAAAGGAAAAGGGCTTCCTCAGAAGGCGTGGGAAGCGCTGGGCACCGGTCTCCCGAGCCTGGGAGGCCCGGCCGGCTCCGAGCCGGGGGCCTGGGTGTGGGGTGGCCCTTCCGTCCGGCCCCCTCACCTGTGTGACGCCAGCGCCCCATCTCGTCCACAGAGGCTGGAGCCGGGGTGACGTGACACCTGAGGGCCGTACGCGTCCCCCCCACAATTCTGTGACTGTGAGCGTCCCGTGTGGACGCTGGGAAATGACACCGTTGCCCAAGGCTCTGGAAGTTTCCAGATGTCTTACCCAGCAAGCTGCAGGCCTCGTCCACTCCCTGGAGGGCTTCTGATGGGCCCCGCGGCCTCCAGGAGGTCCCCACGCAGCCCTGTCTGTCCTGCCCAGAGCCCAGCGCCCAGAGCCCAGCGCCCAGAGCCCAGCGCCCAGAGCCCAGCGCCCAGCGCCCAGAGCCCAGCGCCCAGCGCCCAGAGCCCAGGCCTGGCCAGCCGAGGATTCTCCCGGTGCTCCTAGCCGGGCCCGGGGAGTGGCCAGTTCAGGCTGCGGGCGCGGGCAGCGCAGGGCTGCTCCTGGGCTTCCCGGTGAGCGAGCCACACCTTGCTGGAGGGGAGGGAAGCCGGCCATGTCAACACCTCGGCTTGCACCTGCCACCTGGTGCCCGGGGGTCGGGCGGCGGCCTGCTGGGGGCCCTGCCGAGGCTCCCGCCCGGGGCTGGGCACGCCCCTCCTGCCCCCCCCCCCTCGTCTCCTGACCTCCGGGCCGTCGGAGCTCTCCCTGGAAAACAGGGAGCCGATAAGAGGCAGCGATTAGAGGGCAGCTCAGCTCTGGATAAACAACCTCGCTCCCCCAGCTCAGATCCCAGCTCAGACTACAGGGAGAAGGGGGCGCGGCGGGGGCCGTGCCCGAGTGCCCCCGCCGGTCCCTGCCCCTCCTTCGTAGGTCCCCCCCCCTCCCCGGCCACCCCTGGGGCACAGGACAGTGTCCCCGTTCGGGCTCAGGCAGGCAGGCAGAGCGCGTGCTCGGAGGTCGCTGGCCGGCGGGCCGGGCCGCTCGGGGGGCGGCTGGGAGGACCCGCTGTGCCCCGCGGGGCCGGCGGGGAGGGCCCGGCGCGGAGCAAGCTCTCTGCCCCCCTGCCGGCCGGCCCCGGCCTCTTCCAGGCCCACGGCCTGGCCTCCCTCCGGACCCACCACGGCCAGGACCGGAGGACAGATCCGTCCGCCGGCCCGTCTGCGGCGGGGCCTCTGCGCACAGCCCCCGGGCGCCGCGGAGGGCGAGATCAGCCCGCCCGCGGTCAGGGGCCAGGCTCTGGCCGAGGGCCCGTCCGGCCTGTGGCCGGGAGAGGACGCTGCTCGCCCCCCCCCCCCGCCCCGTCTGAGCTCTGTAGCCACCTAGGCGGCGTCAGGGTCAGACTCCGTGTGGGACCGCGGCTCAGCCTGCAGCTGCCATCAGGAGTGGGCTCGGGCTGCTGGGGGGGGGTCAGAGGTCAACCTCGATGAGGACCAGGGCTCAGCCTGCGGACAGGACGAGGAGGGGTCGGGATGCCCGGGGCTGTGCGCGTGTCAGCGGTCTCGGGGGTCCCCGAGGCCGGGGCGGGGGGGGGGGTCCCCGCCTGGCCGGGCCGCACTGCCCCGGCGCCCGCCGGCTCCCCGGTGATCCCGGGTCAGGTTTCGGCAGCTGAACTCCGCTTCCTCTTCGGATCAGCGCGTTCTTGGCCAGCGCCCAGCCGCGGCCTCCCCGGGGGGAGAGGCCCGGTCCCGCCGGCCGCATTCCCACGCCCGCCTGGGAGGGGCCCAGAGCGCCGGGGGTGTCCGGGGGCCGCCTCCCGGGGCTGCCCTTTGCCCTCCCAGCCGCCACCCCACCGGGCCTGTGGGTCCCCTCCCTGAACCCGCTCTCGGTGCCCATCCTCTGCCCCGTGAGACAGGCCGGGAGTCGGGGTGTCTGGGAGGCCGCGCACTTCCCTAGGGAGAAGCCAGCCACGGGCCTGTGCCTCCCCGGGCCTCAGTTTCCCCAAATGGCCCCAGAGCAGGGCAGGACAGCGGCTGGAGAGGATGTGGCCTCCAGCCCGCTGTGGCGGAGCCCAGGGGACAAGGGCGCGCGGGCGTGCGGGGCCCGTGGCTGGGCACGGCCTCCAGCCCGCGCGGTCCCCAGAGGACTGCGTGCTTGTCCTTTACGCCACGGGCCCCGCCCCGGCCCGGTGACGCAGGCCAGACCCGGGGCCAGCGGGCTGCCCGGCCCCCGCGGGCGTGGGCAGGGCCCGGGGCTGTCACCAGAGGGGGACGGTGGCCCCGACGGCGCCGCGCGGCCCTGGTTAGGTTAGGGGCCGGGGTCACGGGAGGGCCGGCGGCTCCCGGAGGCTCAGCACCGAGCCCTGTGGGTGTCAGCCTGCTGTCCAGCCAGGGCCCAGAACCGGGGGCTCCAGCCGGTCTCCCCGCCCCTGTTCCCTGAGCCCCTAAGTGTCCTGGCTTGTCCTAAACGCACACTCAGGCCGCGGGGACAGACTCAGGGTGTGGGGGGTTGCAGAACCGCGGGGGGCCCCCGGGCCCAGCAGCTGTGCCCGCCTGGGGCGGGGGAGGGTGGGCAGCGGGGGGTGGGCAGCGGGGGGTGGGCAGCGGTGGGTGGGCAGCGGGGGGTGGGCAGCGGGGGAGGGTGGGCAGCGGGGGGTGCGCAGCGGGGGATGGGCAGCGGGGGGTGGGCAGCGGGGGAGGGTGGGCAGCGGGGGGTGGGCAGCAGGGGGTGGGCAGCGGGGGGTGGGCAGCGGGGGGTGGGCAGCGGGGGGAGGGCAGCGGGGGTGGGCAGCGGGGGGAGGGCAGCGGGGGGTGGGCAATGGGGGGTGGGAAGCGGGGGGTGGGCAGCGGGGGGAGGGCAGCGGGGGTGGGCAGCGGGGGGTGGGCAGCGGGGGGAGGGCAGCGGGGGTGGGCAGCGGGGGGAGGGCAGCGGGGGGTGGGCAATGGGGGGTGGGAAGCGGGGGGTGGGCAGCGGGGGGAGGGCAGCGGGGGTGGGCAGCGGGGGGTGGGCAGCGGGGGGTGGGCAGCGGGGGGTGGGCACAGGCTCCGTCCTACCGGCCTCCACCATCCCGTGTCAAGTAGAGGATGCTGAAGCACAAGCGGGCCGGGACCCTGGGCCAGGTCTCTGGTGCAGCTGGGGGGTTGGGGGTGCCGCTTGCCCTCGGGGGGGCCCGGCGCGCTGGGGCACGTGTGTGCGCGTGTGTGTGTGCGTGTGTGTGTGTGTGTGTGTGTGTGTGGCGGCCTTGAGCAGCTGCCCGGCCGGTGTGGCAACTTTCCCCGCTGGCTGCGTCTTGACTTGCCACGGTGCCTGCCCCGGGCCGGGGAGGGGGAGGGGAGGGGGAGGGGAGGGGGAGGGGGGAGAGCCCCGCCCGCCTTCCCAGGACCCGGACGACAAGTCCCAGCCCGGCCCGCTCCCGGTGCCAGCTCCGAGCGTGAGAACACGCGGCGGGGGAGGGGGGGCGGGGGGCCAGGTGTGAGTGCGGCCAGGGCCCCGTGGGAGCCACGCAGAGGCCGCCCGGCCCCCAGGCCGCCCCGGGCCCGGCTCGGGCCCGCCCCGCCACCTGCCCCCCGCACCGCCCTCCCGGAGCCTCCCGCCCCCCCCCCCCCGCCCCGCTGGCACCAGGCCTGGTCTCGGTCAGGGCTGGGGCTCGGCCTGGAGGCCCCTGGCTCTCCGCGGGACTCTGCAGGGCGCAGGGCACAGGGCGCAGGGCGCAGGGCTTGAGGGGTGCAGCCCGGGCCCTCCAGAGGCCGAAGGCCCACGTGCGAGCCAGGGCCCCCCGAGCCGGCCCGGGGGGGGCATGCTGGTGGCCAGGGCCTGTGACATCCCGTGAGGGTGCACAGCCCGCGTGTCCGTGTGTCCCGCGTGTCCCGTGAGGGTGCACAGCCCGCGCGTCCGCGTGTCCCGTGAGGGTGCACAGCCCGCGCGTCCGCGTGTCCCGTGAGGGTGCACAGCCCGCGCGTCCGCGTGTCCCGTGAGGGTGCACAACCCGCGTGTCCCGCGTGTCCCGTGAGGGTGCCCGGCCCGCGTGTCCCGCGTGTCCCGTGAGGGTGCACGGCCCGCGTGTCCCGCGTGTCCCGTGAGGGTGCCCGGCCCGCGTGTCCCGCGTGTCCCGCGTGTCCCGTGAGGGTGCACAGCCCGCGTGTCCCGCGTGTCCCGTGAGGGTGCACAGCCCGCGTGTCCCGTGTGTCCCGCGTGTCCCGTGAGGGTGCACAGCCCGCGTGTCCCGCGTGTCCCGTGAGGGTGCACAGTCTGTGTGTCCCGCGTGTCCCGCGTGTCCCGTGAGGGTGCCCGGCTCGCGTGTCCCGCGTGTCCCGCGTGTTCCGTGAGGGTGCACAGCCCGCGTGTCCCGCGTGTCCCGCGTGTTCCGTGAGGGTGCCCGGCCCGCGTGTCCCGCGTGTCCCGCGTGTCCCGTGAGGGTGCACAGCCCGCGTGTCCGTGTGTCCCGCGCGTCCCGTGAGGGTGCCCGGCCCGCGTGTCCCGTGAGGGTGCACAGCCCGCGTGTCCCGCGTGTCCCGTGAGGGTGCACAGCCTGGACGCCCGGTGCACGTGCACAGAGCCCCTGGCGTTCCTCGGGGGGCCGGTCCGGCTCTGGCTGCACCCCTGCCCTCTCCCCGCTCAGCCCTGCCCCGCGCCCCTCCTCTGGAGCAGCCTGTGGGTGCTCCCTCCGCGAGGGGGTGCGAGCCGTGTCCCCGGCAGGGAGGGGGCCGCCTCTGTCCTCATCCCCCAGCGAGGAAGGACGGTCCCCGTCCCCACCCCACCTGTGGGGACCGGCTTGAGACACAGGAAGAGGGGACCGGGCCCCCCCCCCCGCTCCCAGGCCAGGGGCCCTGGAGGAGCGGTGGGTCTGTGGGGGCTCAGCCAGCGGGACCCCCTCCCCGCCTGCCCTTCTCCCCAGATCCTGCTGTACCTGCCAGAGCGTTCTGCGCTCGAGGCATGCCCGGGCAGAACCCCGTCTCCTTCGGCACGGGCGTCCCCAGAGCCACAGGTCCCTCCTGGGGGGGCTCCCTTCCCCCAGGAGACGGACCCTGTGGTCTGGGGGTGAGCAGGGGTCTTGGGGGAGAGGCCCACCCCTGTGTCCCTCTTCCGGAGTTGCAGCAGGATGCCCCCGTGTCCCAGGTGTGAGCCAGGCCCGGCCTCCCCCCCCCCCCCCCGCAGCTGGCGGAGAAACGGGGTGCGGGGCCCCAGTGGCCGGGGTGACCGGGGGCCTCTGGTGGCCGAGGGTCTGGGTTCCCAGGGTCCGTTCCCAGGCAGGCGGGGCGGGCGGTGCCCGCTGCCACCCTCCCCACAGGTGCGGGCAGAGGACGGGGACGTGCCTCCACAGGGCCCCCCCTCCCCCCAAAGCGGGGACAGCCGAGGGCGCGGGCGGGCGGGCGGCAGGCCAGAGCCTGAGCTCCTGAGCTCCACGCGGGATGATTCCACCACAGCCTTCCTGGGTGTCGCAAGAGGGGCGCTGGGTGGGTCTCGGGGGGTGCTGGGAGGCCTTTATGGGGGAGGAGGGGCCCGTGGGATCCCACGGAGCCCCGGTTTCCCAGGACCCCCCACCGGGGAGGCAGGCCCCGCCTCTGCTCTCAGGAAGCCACAACACCCCGGGCTGGGGGTGGGGAGAAGGGGGGGCCCGGGCCCCGCCCCGGGCCAGGAGCCGCACACAGGGGCCCGCGGCGGGGGCTGGGCAGGGGGGCGGCCGGGTCCTCCACCTGTTGCCCTTCCCCCACGGCCGCGGGCACGGCCCACGCGGTCCACACCGCGCGAGGCCCCGGAGGAGGAAGAGGAACCACCCGGAAGCCCGGAGGCCGTGGACTGTCCGCCCCATCCACCTGTCCCCTCCAGGCCCCTTCCACCCCCTCACCCCGGGCCCCCCCCAGTGCGATGCTCGAACGACGCCCTGGAAACGCGGGCACGGTACCCAGGAGACGCCCGTGGGAAAGGGACGGGCGGGGCGGCCCAGACGGGGGCGGTGAGGTCACGCGCGCTGGGCCCCCCGATAGCCACTATCGCCCTCACCCCACCCCCGGCCCCCCGAGGGCCTGCCCGCCCCCCTCCCCGCTGGCAAAGCCGTGGGTCCCGCTCCGCCGCCCCGGGCAGAGCAGGGCCGGCTCCCCCCCTGGCCCCCGCCGCCGGTCCGCACCGGGCCTGGCCCCGCACTGGCTTCCCGGCTCCTCCTCGTCGACGGCGCGGCTCGGGCCTTGCCCGCCCCTCTCCCGGGCACGCGGTGGGAAGGAAGCCCCCGGGGGCGGCCACCGAGCCCTCGGGGGGGGGGGGGCAGCCCTCGGAGGCTCCTGGCTGCAGGCGGAAGGCCGAGGCCTTCTCCGCCCGCCACGACGGCCTGGCGCGGGCTTCCCGCGGCTCTAAGGCCTCCGTCCCACTCGGGGCTCCAGCTCTGGCTCCTGACGGCCCACGACGCGAGCGGCTAAGCGGGTGTGCTGGCACGCGCCCGCCACGGCAGCGACCTGGGAGGCGAAGGCCGGAGCACCCCAAACTCAAGGTCAATGTCGGCCACATTCAGGGAAGTCCTGCACAGAAGGCCTGGGGGCGTGCCGGAGCCCCGGCGTGAGCAAGGTCCTGCGTTCAAGACACTGAGGACAGGAAGAGGAGGGAGAGGAAAGCCAGGGCTGCCACCCGGCCCCCCGGATCCCCACGCACGGGGACGGTAGCAGGTGTTGTGGGGAGGGCGGCCTTGACCTCAAGCACCAGGGACCGGCTGGTGTGGGGGGGCATTGGCTGGGCCCCCCTGACCGGCTCAGGGCCCAGTGGGGGGTGTAGGCGGCCAGGCCGTGGTGGCTGGGCCACCCTGGCCACTGGGCCGCCTCCTGGTGACCCCTGTCCGCCCCTCGCGTGCGGCCCCGGACGGCCGGCTTTCCGGGCCTTGCAGGAATTGCACAAGCTCGTGAGTTGTTGGCACAAACAACCCAATGACACCAGCGTTCCCAGCCCAGCTTCCTCTTTGCTCTAGTGAGGTGACGGGGGCCCCCAGCAGCTGCCGAGGCTCAGCCGAGGCCCAGAGCCGGGCCCCCTGGCAAGTCCTCGCACCGCACGCAGTCCCTGTGAGAGCCTCCGCCAGGCCCGGGCCCGGCTCTTCTCCCACCCAGAGGGCCCTGCCGGGCCTCCACGGGACCCCAGGAAGTCCTCTTGGCCTGCGCCTCCCAGGCGGCCCTTGTCTGGGGCTCGGGGCGGGTATGGAGGCCCTCAGCTCCCCCCCGATTTCCACCAGCACATTCGGTGCGTTTGCTGACTGCCCAGGCTGACAGACAGGCCCTTCCAGGAGGGGTCTGCTCGCTGTCTGTCCCGGCTTCCTGCCTTCTGATCTCTCTACCTTCTCCCCATCGCCGTCAGAGCCGCACGCTGTGAGAAACTGGAAGCTGGAGGGGAGCAGGCTGACAAACCCCAAGGACCCCGGGGCCCAGTGTGTCCACCCCATGGGTACCAAGGAGGCACTCTGCCTCCTTGCCTCCAGCCTGATGCTGGGGCTTCCTCTGTCCCCCCTCTCACGGGTCCACTCGGCAACTCCTGCAGTGGCCAGTGTAGTTGGGCTGTGACTCAAAGTCTGGCTTCAGGCTGGTGGACTTGGTGTGCTGGCTGACTGATGGGGCTGGGTGATGGAGCTGGATGAGAGAATTGATGGAGCTGGGTGATGGAGCTGAGGATATGCTGGAGCTGGAGCTGGGTGATGGAGCTGGGGATATGCTGGAGCTGGAGCTGGGTGATGGAGCTGGGGATATGCTGGAGCTGGAGTTGGGTGATGGAGCTGGAGCTGGGTGATGGAGCTGGGGAATATGCTGGAGCTGGAGCTGGGTGATGGAGCTGGGTGATGGAGCTGGGGATATGCTGGAGCTGGAGCTGGGTGATGGGGCTGGGGATATGCTGGAGCTGGAGCTGGAGGTGGATGACGGAGCTGGGGATATGATGAAGCTGGGGATATGCTGGAGCTGGCCACCTGTGCATTTTTTTGCCAGTCCTGGGGCTTGAACTCAGGGCCTGGGCTCTGTTCTGAGCCTCTTTTGCTCGAGGCTAGCACTCTACCGCTTGAGCCACAGCGCCACTTCCAGCTTTTTCTGTGTCTGTGGTGCTGAGGAATGGGAGGCAGGGCTTCGTGCACGCTAGGCCAGCGCTCTACCACGAAGGCACGTACCCAGCCCCACCCGTGCACGGCGAGGAGGCAGGAGAGGCACCTGTGGGCCGGCCGCACCTGTGGGCAGCAGGTGCAGGGCGGTCAGCACCGTCCCAGGGCCAGCGAGGACTCAACCAAAGGCATGGTTCACAGCAGGTGGGCGCTGCCTGCTGGTGGGGAGTGAGGAAAAAGCAGGGGCTGCAAATGGAGACCCCCCCGCCCTGCTCCCCAGGGGCTGGCTGCCTCCCGGGCCACCCAGAGCAGCCCTGAGCGGAGGCTCAGAGGCCGCCGACTTCTTTCCCACTCTACACCGAGCCAACTTCTTGCATCTCTTCAGAGGCCCAATCCCCAATTCAGCTCCGAGCCTCGTCCACACGGCGCCCCTCCTGGACCGAGGGAAGCCCCCCTCCCCCCGCCATCTCTGGGCTTCCCGCCAGTGGGCGCGGCCGCCGGGGAGTGGGGGAGCCGGGCCTGGGCGGGCCCGGGCAGCGTGCCCTCGCCTCCTTCCCCGGTTTCGGCTGGGGAGAGGGGCGGGGGTTTATTACCCTGACACACGGATCCCCTCCTGGCTCCGGCCAGTCTCCGTCTGCGCCCCGTCGGAGGCCCTGGGCGGGCGGCTCAGCCTTCCCAGGTGGAGCAGATCTTCCCGGTCCCACGGGGAAGCCCCCGTAGCGGCTTCCCAAGGAGGCCCCCCCGTAGCAGCTTCCCAAGGAGGCCCCCCCGTAGCCGCTTCCCGACGGGCCCCTTCCCACCCACCCGTGTGAGCGGCAGCCGGGCTTCGCAGCAGAGCCGCGGGCTCGGACTCTGTGCCCCTCCTCACCACCGTACCCCGAGACTCGGCCGCCCACGGCCCCAGCCAGCCCGGTCCCTGCGGGGCACGGAAGGCCAGGCCGGGATGACGCTGCGGGGCCCCCAGCGGGGACACGGCCAGCCACGCCGCAGGCCCGTGGCCGGAGCCCGCTCCTCCGAGGACTGGCCCACCCCCGCTAGGAGTTGTTTCTCCAGGTGCCAACCCAGACCTGGGGGCGGCCAGAACCCCACACCCGTAGTCTGCGGGTTCCTCAGCCCTGTGGCCCTTCCCATCCAGCCCCCTCCCTCTCCAATCTGAGGGGTTCCCTTCCCGAAGGCCAAAGACTTGACGAACCCCAGACACAGCAGGCGGGCGGGGCCCGGGGCAAGACAGAGTTCAGGCCTCCCGCAGGGCGCAGGGTGGGTGTCCCCGCTGGGCGGAGCCCGGGGAAGGCTGGGGAGGCCGGGTGGGGGCTCAGTGGAGCCCCCCCACGGCCCTGCCCTCCACCGGCCCCACCTGCTTCTCATGGCCTTGTTTCGGGGCCGTGGGAGGAAGTGGCGGAGGACGTCACCTCCGTGGGGAGAGAGACCCCCGGTGTGGGGTGTGTGCCAGTGCGTATGTGTGGGTGCTTGTGAATGAGTGTACATGCGTGCGTATTGTGCATGTGAGCATTCGTGCGTGAGTGTGCACACGTGTGCGTGAGTGTGTGTTTGGGTGTTAATGGGTGCATGAGTGTGTGTTAGTGCCTGTGGGGGGGGGCTCCCGACCCCTCCCTCGCCCTGCGGGGGTCCGGCTGGGGCGGAGGTGCCGGGCCCTGAGGAACGTTTCCTGAGCACCTACTGTGCGCTGGGGGTGCTGCCCTGTTCATCCCGAAACCCCTCCCGCCACAGAGGCTCCAGGATCCGGTCTCCCAGCCCCCACCCCGACCCCCGGGACCAGGAGAAGGCCGTGGCCGCTAGTCCGCAGAGCAGAAGGAAGGGCCCGGGCAAAGGTCAGAGGTGGGACTGGGGTGGGGGGGGGGCGGGGAGGGGCGGCTCGGCCCCGGGGCTGAGGCCGGAAGGCCTGGGCAGCACTTTGGGCCGCTTGGGTCTCCTTCGTTAGCAGAGGACCAGGAGCCCCAGCCCCGCCCCGTTCTGCACCACTGTGTTTGGAGCTGGGAGCCCCAAGGCAGAGGGGGAGCCCACCTTCACCTCTCATCGCAAGTCTCCTTTCACAGGCCAAGTGTTAGGGGCTCCGTTGTGTCCCCTGACCCTAACCTCCAGGACTGCAGTCTGCAGCTGTCAGGAGCGGGGGACAAGGAGGGCTCTGCGGAGCCCCAGGAGAAGAACCGGAGGGAACACCGGGATCAGTGCGACCGGTAGAGCAGGGACCTACCACCGAGCCACGCCTCCAGGCCCTCTCTGCTGCTTGTCGTCATTCGGGCCGGGTTCCCACGGATGCCTCCTAGGAGGCTCCGGCTTACTGCTTGAAATAGGGTTTCGTTAACTTTGCCCAGGGTGGCCTCGAACCTCAGTCCTCCTGATCCCTGCCTCCAGACGAGCTGGGGCTAGGCATGAGTCACCGCACTGGGGATAGAACCCCACTTGACACTTGCCAGACCAGGACTTTACCACGGGGCGACATCATGAGCTCTTGGCCTCAGACTTCAGGCCATGTAGAATACTTGCTGTTGGCCCGGGGCTGGTGCCTGTTATCCGAACTACTCAGGAGGCTGGGATCTGGGGATCTCCGTTTAAAGTCAGCTCAGGCAGAAGAGTGCAGAGACACTTGCCACCGATTCATCAGCCAGAAAGCCAGAAGTGGAGCCGTGGCTCAAGTGGCAGAGCCCTAGCCTTGAGCAGAGCAAAACTGAGAGAATGTAATGCCCTGAGCTCAAGCCCTGTTCCCTTCACACACACACACACACACACGCACACACATGCACACGCACGCACGCACGCGCACACACACATGCACACGCACGCACGCACGCGCACACACACACACACAGAGCCATCCAAGCTGTGTGACAGCAACCTGAACAGCTCAATGTGCCGGGTTGGAGCCGCTGTCCCCACCCCATTACAGGCCAGCACCGCCTGGTGCCCAGGACCCAGGGCAGGGGCCTGCTTAGTGCCCAGACACAGCCCTCTGAGTCTGCGGTTTCCATTCCCAGGACCCAGGCTTCCTGCCCGCTAACCACCTGTCAGCTTGCTTCTGTAAGCTGCTGGAGCCTGGGCCAGCTCCGGGGGGCTGCCACAGATTGCAGTGCGGGCCCCTCCACCCCTCAGGTCCCCGCACACTCACGTCTTGCATTGCAGGGACCAGCTGGGTTTGCTGGGGGACAGAAGTGCTGCCCCGGCCTCCTCTGGGCTCCTCAAGACACACCCAGGCCTGAGAGTACCGGGGAGGCCCGAGGCCCCCGCCCACCCAGTCCCGAGGCCCCGCCCACCCAGTCCCAAGGCCCCGCCCACCCAAGCCCACAGCCATGCCCACACAGTCCAGAGGCCCCTCCCACCCACACCACAGCCCCGCCCACCCAGTCCAGATGCCCCGCCCACACAGTCCAGAGGCCCCGCCCACCCCAGCCCACAGCCCCGCCCACCCAGTCCAGAGACCCCGCCCACCCAGTCTCGAGGCCCTGCTTTGTGGATCCTCTACTTGCTCCTCTCTGGGAAGACTGTTGCCTACTTGTTTGTTTGCTTGTTTGTTTATGCTTCATTTATTTTTTGCCAGTCCTGGGCCTTGAACTCAGGGCCTGAGCACTGTCCCTGGCTTCTTTTTGCTCAAGTCTAGCACTCTGCCACATGAGCCACAGCGCCCCTGCTGGCCGTTTTCTATATATGTGGTGCTGGGGAATCGAACCCAGGGCTTCACGTATAGGAGGCGAGCACTCTACCACTAAGACACAATACCAGACCCCCGTTTCCTTTTTGAAAAAATATATTTTAGGTAACCACTCCGTACAATGCGTTAATAATAACAATAAAATTATATTTCAAAATTACTTGATTTTTTTTTTTTTTTTTTTTTTTTTTTTTTGCCAGTCCTGGGCCTTGGACTCAGGGCCTGAGCACTGTCCCTGGCTTCCTTTTGCTCAAGGCTAGCACTCCGCCACTTGAGCCACAGCGCCGCTTCTGGCCGTTTTCTGTATATGTGATGCTGGGGAACCGAACCTAGGGCCTCGTGTATCCGAGGCAGGCACTCTTGCCACTAGGCTATATCCCCAGCCCCTTGATTATTTTTATCTTATTTATTTTGTGTGTGTGCTGGTTCTCGGGTTTCTGCTCAAGGCTGGTGCTCTATCGCGTGAGCCACAGCTCCATTTCTGGCTGGAGATAAGAGTCTCAGACTTTTTTGCCCGAGGCTGGCTTCAAAGAGTGATCTTCAGATCTCAGCCTTCGGAGTAGCTAGAATTACCAGCACTCAGCTATTGAAAACAAAAGTTACCTTTAGGGCTGGGGATATGGCCTAGTGGCAAGAGTGCTCGCCTCGTATACATGAGGCCTTGGGTTTGATTCCCCAGCACCAGAAGTGGCGCTGTGGCTCAGGTGGCAGAGTGCTAGCCTTGAGCAAAAAGAAGCCAGGGACAGTGCTCAGGCTCTGAGTTCAAGCCCCAGGACCGGCAAAAAGACACACACACACACACACACACACACAAAGAGTGGTACCAAGGGGCTTCCCTTCACCATGTGGGTTGTGAGCACACAGTGCATGGTGACTGAGGTCACCCCGTCCCCACGGGAAGTCCCTTTCTCCCTGCAGGCCCCAGAGCTCCTGAAAGCACAGGAGACTGAGGCGCAAAGGCGGGGTGCCGGGGGTCAGGGTGGCCGCGGGGCCGGGCGGACGCGTGGACGGCACCTGCAGGGTCCAGCCGCTAGCAGTGCTCGCTCGGCGGCCGGTGACTCAGAGGCCAGGTTCTGGGAAAGCGTCCCCTCCCGTCCTGTCCCGTCCCCGGGCCAGAGCTTGGCCTGAAGGACGGGCTCAGGAAGTGGGGGGAGGTGTGGCTGTGACCAGGGCCTCCTGGGGGGGGGGGCTGGAGTGGAGGCTCTGACCACAGCACTTGTGCTTTCCCCGGGCGGCTCTGAGGTGGGAAGGCCCCGTGGTCCTCGGCCGAGTCCCTTGAGCTCAGGGGGGGCCTGCCCGGCGTGCCCCTCCAGTCTTCCTCGCACACCCCAATCCTCTCTTGTTTTCCTTTACTCTTTGTGCTTTTTTTTTTTTTTTGGTCAGTTGTGGGGCTTGAACTCAGGGCTTGGGCCTGAGCATTTTCTGCTCAAGGCTGGCACTCTGCCACTTGAGCCACGGTGCCACTTCTGGCTTTTGGGTGGTAAATTGGAGTTATATAAGCGTCTCACGGGCTTTCCTGTCTGGGCTGGCTTTGAACTGTGATCCTCACATCTCAGCCTCCTGAGTAGCTGGGATTCTAGGTGTGCGCCACCAGCTCTGGACAGCACTTTTATTTGTAAACTCCTGAGCAAAAAGAAGCCAGGGACAGTGCTCAGGCCCTGAGTTCAAGCCCCAGGACTGGCAAAAAGAAAAAATAAACAAAAAGATCTCTGGCCAGGCACCGTGGCTCACGCCTGTCATCCCAGCCACTCAGGAGGCTGAGATCAGAGGACCGCAGATCAAAGCCAGCCCAAGCAGGAAAGGCCATGAGATTCTTATCTCCAAGAAACCGCTCAGCAAAGGCCAGACGTGGTGCTGTGCCTCAGGTGGTAGAGCGCTGGCCTTGAGCAGGAGAAGCTCCGGGACAGCGCCCAGGCCCCGAGTTCAAGCCTCAGGACTGGACAATTAGAAAAAAAAAAAAGACCCCTATCCAGCCCTGTCCCTATGCAGTGGCCAGTCCAGGGTGCCAAAGTTTGCACCACAAGCCACGGCCACCACGACAGCCGCAGACCTCCCCTCCGGCAGCCCCGGGGGGAGCCTGCCCTCTCCATTTATGGAGGGAAACTGAGGCTCGGCCTGCTGGGTCCCCCGAGGATGGAATTTGGCAGTCACCACCGAGGGACAGCTGGGAATCTTGGTGGTTTCACGGACCCCGGAGCTCACGGGTCCCCGGAGGCTGCCGTCTCCCCGCCTCCCCGCCTCCCCTGCCCCACGCCGGGCCCTGGGCCCACCCGAAGCCCTCTTCAGGATCCTGCTGGTGCCGGGCCGGGCGCTGCTGGACCCCCAGCCGGGGCCTTGTTCCTGGGGTCCTTGGCGGAGGTGTGGGAAGCTGCGGGCTGGGCGGGGAGGGAGGGAGAGAATGCGGCCATGGAGCCCGGCTCAGACGGGCCCCAGAGCGAGGGGCTGCGGCCCTCCCGGCTGCTCCGGGATCGGACGCGCGGGGCGGGCGGAGGCCCCCAGCCCCGGCCCCCTTCCTTCAAGGAATGTCTGCCCAGAAGGTCAGGAAGATTTGAGGCGGGAAGGGCGCGGCCGCCCCCAGGCCCCGACCCCGCGAGGCTGCCCCACCTCGCAGCCCAGGGCCCCTCCCAGCCCCTCCCCAGTCCCGGAGGCCCGGGCCGAGGTCTGCGGCCAGTTCCCCGGGGTCTGGGCGGCGGGCGTGTGGGGGCCGCTGCCCACAGAGGCATGTGGCAGCCGGGCAGCTGTCGGGGAGCCATTCCCAAGCCCCCCCTCGAGTGGCAGGTGCAGGGGGGTGGGGTGGGGCGCGGGAGACGCCCCAGGGCCTCGGTGCTCACGAGGTGGGCGGTGTACTGTCCACGGTGCCGACCCCAGGGCGGTGCCAGGGCCTGAGCCTTCCCCTCTCCCGGCCACGGCGCCGGCCGCCGGCCCGGGGAGGAAGGGTCAGCGGGTCTCCACGACCGTCCAGCAGGACCCCCCGGGGGCCGGGGACCCCGCAGCCCCGCCCCAGGCGCCATTTGCCAAAGCTGTGGGCCAGCTGTGCCCCGGCTCGCCCCGAGGAGACGGCCCCGGCCCATTTGGCGTTCCCCCCCATCCCAAGAGCCCCCCCCCCCACCGCCGGCTTTCCCAGGGGGCGGGGGCTGTGAACCCGGCCGAAGCGGCGGGGAGAGGGGTCAGAAAGACCCGGCAGAAACATCCAGAGACAGACGGGAGGGGAGGCGGCGTCCCCAAGGCCGGAAGCATCCAGAGAATGCCTGAGCCTGGAAGGTGCACAGCAGGCCCGGGGAGGGGGGGGGGAGGTGTGGCCAGCCCCGCCCGCCCCGCCCCACCCCGCCCCACCCGCCGCCTGCCCCCACCTGCTGCCGGCCTTGCCAGCCAGGTGGCAAAACAGGTGAAGGAGGAGCCGAGCGGCCCACGCGGCAGCAGCCCGCGGGGACAAAGACCCCCTTGAAGCCGGGGTCCCAGGCCCGGGTGTCTGTGAGCACAGCTGCTGGGGGGCGGGCGAGCGGAGCCCCGCGAGCCTCCGCGGAGGTCCCCGGGGAGCCGGGCACTGCGGCTCGCGCCCGTCACCCTGGCCACGCAGGAGGCTGAGAGCTGAGGACAGAGGTTCAAAGCCAGCCTGGGCGGGAAGGCGGCGGTCCAGGAAATCACCCGCGTCCGCAGGAGTTCATCCACCCTCCGGAGTTCCGGGCCCCGGCCCCGGGGACCGGGGGGTGCGGGCGGCCCCGCCTGCCTGGAGGAGGGGAGGCGGCGGGGGGGGGGGGTCAGGAGTCGCACACGAAGCCCGAGGGTGCACCCAGGGGACAACCCCCGTCGGGGTTGGGCGTAGGGGGAGAGGGAGGGGCCGGGGCCGCGGCGTGGAGGCCTCGGGCAGAGGACAGGGGGGAGCCTTTCCCTTTTCTGGACGCCGGGCCTCCGTGCGTGTGTCCTGGCCGAGCCAGCGGGCGTGGGGGGCCCCCCACCCCACCCCCAGCCCTGGGGCGCCCAGCGCCGGGGCCTCGAGCACTTGCGGCCCCGTGGGAAGAGCCCAGTGACACGGGGTGTGTGGGCACCCGTCCAGCCGCCCCGGGAGGAGGCAGGGTGGCTCCAGCCCGCTCCCCTGAGCCTTTCTAATTACCCCCGGCCCCCCCCCGCCCCCCCGCCCCCCCCCCCGGTTCCTGGCCTGGGAACCCGGGCTCTGCCGCACACAACCTGTCGGGAGCAGCTGCCCACCGGGCCCCCCCCCCCCCCCCGCTGCGCCCATCCGCCCGCGCCGCTCTGCGTGTCTGGTCAGGCACCTGCTCGGAGCCGAGTCCAGCAGAAGTGGGGTCCCCACTCCGGGTTCCCTGGGCTCCCCCCCAGCCCCCCACGCTGCTCCCACAGGGGTGGGGGAGGGGGCGGGCAGGCAGAAACTTTCCCTCGACGCCCTGCCCTGCCCTGCCGCCCGGGGCAGGCACCTTTGAAGCCCCAGCAGAGAGCGTGGGGCCGGTGAGAAAGTCTGGGGTGTAATTAGACAGGGTTTCACTGTCTCACCCCCAAGCAGAGCGAAACCAGCCGCTCACCCCAGCTCTGAGCCAGCCGCGCTGCCCAGGCCCTGCGCTGGCTACAGGCCCCCCCCCTCTACAGGCCCCCCCCGGGGCTACAGGCCCACCCTCTACAGGCCCCCCAGGGCTACAGGCCCCCCCTCTACAGGCCCCCCCAACAGGTCCCCCAGGCTACAGGCCCCCCCTCTACAGTTCCCCCCAACAGGCCCCCCCAGGGCTACAGGCCCCCCTCTACAGGCCCCCCACACAGGTCCCCCGGGGCTACAGGCCCACCCTCTACAGGCCCCCCAGGGCTACAGGCCCCCCCTCTACAGGCCCCCCCCAACAGGTCCCCCGGGGCTACAGGCCCCCCCTCTACAGGCCCCCCAACAGGCCCCCCA
This sequence comes from Perognathus longimembris pacificus, assembly GCF_023159225.1. Classification (NCBI taxonomy): domain Eukaryota; kingdom Metazoa; phylum Chordata; class Mammalia; order Rodentia; family Heteromyidae; genus Perognathus; species Perognathus longimembris. The sequence continues at coordinate 161,237,315 of NC_063161.1, forward strand.
GGGCTACAGGCCCCGGCCCAGGGCGGCAGACTCGGGCCCAGCCCTGAAGTCTGCACCGGGGCGGCCAGAGGCGGCTCCGGCAGTGTCCCCCCTGCTCCCCCGCTGGGTCACATAGGCTTGGGGTGCTCCCTCCCCCAGCACCCCTCCCCCCAGCACCTGCCTCCCGCGTAGGAGCATGCACAGAGCGGGTGGGGGACACGGGAGGGGTCCAGGCCCCCTCGCCCCCGTCCAGGCCAGGAGAGCCACGGCCCCGCGGGGCCCCGTGGGGCTGGACCTGAGGCCGCCGGGCTGGGCCACCCGCCACCTTCAGCCCCGCTGGGGAGCGGCCGCGCCCGCCTGGGGCCTCCCCCGCCCCCCTCCACATCAGGGGGCATGGCCATGGGGACCGGGGTTCCTCCACTCACCCCCCACCCTCCTCCTATACCTCTTCCCTCTCTCTCTCACCTCTCTCCATCCCTGCACCAAGCGTCCACGGTTCCTCCCTCCCCCCGCGTGTCCAGCCCAGTCCTCCCGGAGGAGCCGACAGTCCTCTCCAAAGCCCACAGGGTCCCAAGGGTGATGGCCAGACCAGGGCCCAGAAAGGGCTGGCGGGGTCCCATCCACCCCAACCACCGCCGCTGGGACCATTGTCTCAGGATCGATCGCAGCCAAGGAGGTCATGTCAGAGCTGGGGGAACTCCAGTGCTCCCCAATTTTTTCTCTTTGTGTGTGGTGCGGTCCTAGGGCTTGAACTCAGGGTCCGGGCGCTGTTCCCGAGCTCTGTGGTTGTTCAAATGCTGTACCGGTCGAGCCACGGCTCCGCGTCCAGCTTCGGCGGTTCACTGAGATAAGCGTCTCCCGGACTTGGCTGCCCAGGCTGGCTTTGAACCCTGATCCTCCGGTGCCAGCCTCCGAGTAGCCCGACACTCATCGCCCTCTCTTCCAGGCCCCCCAGCGTACCCAAGCCCAGAGGGAGGACCTGGAGCCCAGCGCTGTCAGGGGGGAGCTCGCCCCACACCGCATGCCGGGGGCCCCGCGGTCCAGTGGGGCGAGTGGGGAGGGCCGGGGGAGGGCCGGGGTCCCTGTCCCTGCAGGCAGCTCGTCCTCCACAGGAGGCCCGGCCACCAGGCCAACTTCACCGCCAGAAGGCGTGCTCGGAGCCGGGGGGCCGGGGCCGGGGCGCGGGGCGGCCCGCGGGGCGCAGAGGCCCAGGGCGGGGGCTGGGAGCGTGCAGCCCGGGCCGCGGTCCCCCGCTCACCCGACACCTGGCCGTCACCTAAAGACAAGCAATCCTCCTCCCTGCCCGGCGCTCGCCGGGCTCTGCTCCTTCTTGCTGGGCTGGGGGGGGGGGGCACCGCAGAGCTGCCGTTGCGGAGCCCCGAGGAGGGGCTGCGGCCCGTCCGAGGCCCAGGGGAGGCTCTCCAGCCCGCACGCACAGCAGGAGGGGGTCCCGCCTTCTCCCTGCGCGGCCCCGGCTGCGCCCAAGGCTGGGGCCCCGCACACGCGCAGCCGGCCTTCCTCACTGGCCGACCCGGCTCTGCCAAGGCCCGGGCGCAAAGGCGCCCGTCCCGGCGGCCCGCGGACAGCTGCGGCTCCCGCGTGCGTGCGTGCAGCCGGCGGGCCTGGCTCGGGGCTCCCGCCGGTCCCCCGAAGGCCCCCACAGGCACGAGGGCGCAGGACCTCAGCGCCAGCCCACGCCGCGCCTGTCTCCGTGCAACTGTTGACGCCCCAGAAACATCCACGGGCTTCCTCTGCCTGGTTCCCTGCCCACCGAGGGTCTGGCTGGCACCCCCCGCCCTTCCTGGCCTCAGACAGACCCAGCAGAGACACCCCACCAGCTCTGCACCCCACAGGAACCACAGCCTTGTCGCTTCCTGTCAGCTCGGGCGGAGCCTGACTCTGATGGGAGGGGGTGGAAGCGTGGTTCGGGTGGTCGAGCACCCACCAGTGGCAAAGAGCATCAGAGAGGGAGGTCGAGAGTCCCGGATTCAGACACAAGCAAACCAACAGGGACGAGGGCCTGTCCCCGTGGGGGGCTCGACCCCCGCCCATCAAGCTCCCCAGAACTCCGTCATCCGTCCCCCGCCTGCAGCCCGCCCCGGGGCCCTGGGCTGGCAAGCTCCCCGCAGCCCGTCCTGCCTCGGGCCCCCGAGAGCGCGAGGCCAGCCCCTGCTCTGTGAACCCCGGCAGGGACCGGCCCGGGGGGCGGCCGAGACCCGCGTGCCGCCCCAGGAGCCCCGTGCCCACCTGGCCAGCCGCACGAAACACCGTGGCGTCCCTCGGCCTTGCGCCTGCCCGGCCTGCTCCGCCCGGCCTGCCCGCTCCTCCCCCTCGGCTCCCCCACCCTCCAGGGGTGCGGGCGGGGGCCTGAGGAGGCCAGCGGCTGGTGGCTCCTGGCCCCTCTCTCTGCGACAGCGGGGGGCCCGCCGGGGCCCTGGAGGGGGGCTTGCGGGGATGGGGGCGGGCGCTTGTTCCCACACCCCGCACCCCCGCTTGCGCCAGGCTCCTTTCCACCTGCACCTGCCTGCCCGCCCCACCCAGAAACCACTGCCTCCAGACACAGGGCCACTGCCACGCCCGCACGCCCCCCTCCCCCCCCCGGGCCCTCCTCCATCCTCACCGGCCTGGCCCTCCCTCCGTGGCCCGCCAGCCCCCCCAGCCCTGGCCTTTGCACCCCGACACCAGCCCGCCAGCACAGGGGTGGAGGGGCTCTGTCCCGCACTGTGGTCCCGGGGTGGCTTGGGCAGAGGGGGCGCGCGGACGCTCACGGTGGGCACTGAGTCCAGGAGAGCTGGGCTGAGCCATGCTGCGACCCCGCTGCCCGCTGCCCACAGCCGCTGCCCACAGCCCGCTGCCCACTGCCTGCTGTCCACTGCCCACATCCCATTGCCTGCTGTCCACTGCCCGCTGCCCACTGCCCGCTGCCCGCTGCCCGCTGCCCACTCTCCACTGCCCGCTGCCCAGTGCCCCGCTGCCCACTGTCCACTGCCCGCTGCCCAGTGCCCGCCGTCCTGCTGCCCGCTGCCCGCTGCCCGCCGCCCAGTCCCCTGAGGCTGCTGGTCAGAAGACCCTGGGCCTGCAGAGCTGGGCACTCCAGCCCCCCCCGCAGGGCAGGGGCGAAGCGCACTGCCCCAGCCGTGGCCCCTGGCCCTGGGAGACGGAGGCTGGAGGGGGGCCGTCCCTCCACCCCCAGGCCGCTGGACATGGGCTCAGAGGGCACGCCCCGCTCCTCGCGCTGCCTCGGTGGCCCCTCCAGGGCCCTGGGCCTGACGGGCGGCTCCAGATGCCCAGGCGAGGCCTCCGGCCAGAGCTGGGGACAAGGGGCCTTTGTGCCGCCTCTGCCCGCCAGGCGGGGGCTAGGGCGGCTGGGGGGGAGGCGCCCCCAGCCCGGCCGAGCGTCAGGGCAGGGTGCGGGCCGGCCATCCGCTCGCGTCTCCCGGCACAGAGACCAGCGCCACGCTCGGCTCCCACCTGCCCTGCGGGCTGCTCCCCACCTCCAGCCGGGGTCCCGGGAGGCCGAGCGCCAGGGGATGCTTGAGTCTCTGGCCTCCAGACCAGCGCCCTCGGCCCTCAAGAGGCAGAGCGGGGGGCGGGGGGGGCTCCCTCACAGCCAGCCCCCTCCCCCGCACCGACGGCAGGTCAGGCCCGCTCCGCGTCAGATCTGCACGGGGTGCGGGGAAGGGGGGGACTCCGCAAGAGCCACCCGTCCTGGGGCGCCTGGGGGTCTTCTTGTGCCCGACAGGGGCCGCAAGGAGACCGGGGGGCTTTGGGGAAGGGAGGGCCGGTGGCCTGCCGCGGGGCCGGGGGCGGGAGGAGGGCCGCGGGGCGCCCCGGCAGAGGACAGGAGGAGGCGTGGGCCACGTCTAGCGTTCCTGGCCTTCGCGCCTGCCCGCGGGGCACAGCCACCTCCCGGGCGCGAGGTGTGGCCGCCGGTCCCGCCCTGGCCACCGCGCCGGCACCCCGCACGCCCGCCCCCGCCCTGCCGCCCCCCCCCCCCCCCGCCCAGGCGGCTCTGGTGGGGGCGCGGGGCACAGCGCCCCGGCGCCCTCTGGCCTGGCTCTCCTCCGGCGGCCGCGGGGGCAGGCGCGGGGGCCCCCCCGACGCCCCACGGAGCCCGGGCAGCCCGGGCCCCGATGCCCGCGCCATCTTCTGCTGAAAAGATAATTCCAGTCCGTGCCGTCGTCGGGCCCCGGGGAACAAAGGGGCTTTGTGCTCTGCACTGTCCTCCCCGCGAGGCGGGTGCCCTCCCTCCGAAGGCAAGCTGCTGGGGGGGGGCGCGGGGAGCGTTTCCATAACCCCCCGCGCGCCCCAGCACAGGGTCACTTTTGTTAGGCAGGGCCAGCGCATGGCTGCCGGCGGGGGCCTTTCTCCCCTCCTCCCTGCCGCCTTTGCCGGCCCCACGCCAGGGGCCCGAAGCGAGGGAGGGGAGGGGAGGGCCGGCGACCCCGAGGGTCGCCTGGCAGAGCGGGGAGCAGAGCCGGGGGACCCGCCCCGCCACCCCCCGCGGCGGAGAGCTCCGGAACGCTCACCGCCGAGGCCCTCGAGCGACGCGGCCAGAGCCAAACCAGACACACGCACGGCACAGCCGGCCACGGGCCGCTCTCACCGCACCCCCCGCGACTCGGGGGCCCAGACCCGAGGACCGCGGTTCAAAGCCAGACCCCAGAGGAAAGCCCGTGAGGCCCTTCCCTCCAACTCACCCACCAAACGCTGGGGAAGGAGGCAGAGCTCGAGCGGTAGAGCGCCAAGCCCAACTTTGAGCAAAAAGCTCAGGGACCGTGCGTGCCCGGGCCCCGGGTTCGAGCCCCAGGACTGGGTTCATACACACACACCACACACGTGTGTGCGCACACAGAGACTATCTGTTCCCAGCAGGAGGTGCTGGTTTCTGAGGCCCGTGCCTCGCTCCAAGCACCAGGGTCACCGCGCACACGGGGCTCGGCTGCTCTCGTGAGCGTTCGCGCGCCGGTCCCCGGGGCCTCGTGGGTTTCCCCGCTTCGGGCTGGCTTTGAACTGTGAACCGCAGATCTCAGGTTCCTGAGCAGCCAGGATCACAGGTGTGAGCCACTGGTACCTGGCTTTTGAAACTTTTTTTTGGGGGGGGGCTGGGTTTGAACTCAGGGCCTGGGTGCTGTCTCTGGGCTTTTTTACTCAAGGCTAGTCAGCTCTCTATTACTTGAGCCACAGCTCCACTTCGTGGCTTTTTGGGGCTTCATTGGAGATAAGTCTCATGGACGTTTCCTGCCGGCGCTGGCTTTGAACCTGGATCCTCTCATCTCAGCCTCCTGAGGAGCTGGGATTACAGGGTACCCCACTGGCGCCGGGCCCTCGAGCATCCTTGAAAGATTGTGACGAACCACAGCACACAAGCACTCTAGTCATCTTCCATTGTGCAATCCGGTGGCAACTCGTGCAATTTCAGCGTGTACGGACGTCAGCACCATCTGTCCACAGGACTGTTTCTCAAGCCACACCGCCTCCCCTCCCTCCCCAGCCCCCCCACCACCTCCCCTCCCTCCCTCCCAGCACCCTCCCACCGCCTCCCCGTCCCTCCCAGCCCCCCCACGCCTCCCCTCCCTCCCCAGCCTCACCCACCCGCCTCCCCTCCCTCCCCAGCCCCCCCACCGCCTCCCCTCCCTCCCCAGGCCCCCCCCCACCGCTCCCCATCCCTCTTCAGCCCCCCACCGCCTCCCTCCCTCCCAGACCCCCCACCGCCTCCCCTCCCTCCCCAGCCTCACCCACCGCCTCCCCTCCCTCCCCAGCCCCCCCACCGCCTCCCCTCCCTCCCCAGGCCCCCCCCACCGCCTCCCCATCCCTCTTCAGCCCCCCCACCGCCTCCCCTCCCTCCCAGACCCCCCCACCGCCTCCCCTCCCTCCCAGACCCCCCCCCCACCGCATGCCCTCCCTCCCAGCCCCCCCACCGCCTCCCCTCCCTCCCAGACCCCCCCACCGCCTCCCCTCCCTCCCAGCCCCCCCACCGCCTCCCCGTCCCCCCGCCCAGCCCCCCCCACCACCTCCCCATCCCTCCCAACCCCCCCCACACTGCCTCCCTGTCTCTGGGGGATTGACAGCTCTGGTGGCCTCCGGTGAGTCCCCTGTGCCCTGTCTGTTAGCGGGTGGGGGGTCCTTCCACCCCCCCCCTTGCAGGCCGCCCCAGCCCGCAGCCCAGCCCACGCGTGGCTGTGTCAGTGCCTGAGCGTCTGACCCGTCGGCCGGCCGGCACTGAGTCACCGCGAGTCACCGCGAGTCACCGCGTGTCACCTGGGTTGCCGTGACACAGAGTCAGCCCAGGCCATTTTCTTTGCGGTTCTGCAGGTCAGAGCGCTGAGGCCCAGGCGGGCCGGCTTCCTTCCTCTGGGGCCTCGGGGAGGCTGCTCTCCGTCCCGCCTCCCTGCGCGGGGGGGTGGGGGGGGCGGGGGGTGTGGGGGGGTGTGGGGGCCTCTGGCCGCCGCTCCAGCCTCCACGTGGTCTCTGCGTTTTCCTCCTCGCTGCTCTCTCCTCGCATGAGGAGACCAGTGATTGGATTTAAAGTCCATGCGAAAGCCAAGGTGGCCGCGCGCGCGTGTGCATGTGCGTGTGCATGTGTGCGTGTGCATGTGTGTGTGCATGTGTGCGTGTGCATGTGTGTGCGTGTGTGTGCGTGTGCATGTGTGTGTGTGCATGTGTGTGTGTGCATGTGTGCGTGTGCAGGCGCACGTGCGCTGGTCCTGGTGCTAGGTGGGTTTTGCTGAACCCTCTCTTCCCATTGCAGATGTCCAGTCTGTAGCAGAACACACCCCTCCGGGCCGCGGGCTGTCTAACTGCGAGACTGCACTGTGCTCCCCAGCCCCGCACCCTGCACCCCATCCCCACACTGTGCTCCCCTGCCCCGCACCGTGCTCCCCAGCCCCACACGGTGCTCCCCTGCCCCTCGCGGTGCTCCCCATCCCCGCACCGTGCTCCCCATCCCCGCACCGTGCTCCCCATCCCCGCACCGTGCTCCCCTGCCCCCGCACCGTGCTCCCCTGCCCCGCACCGTGCTCCCCAGCACCGCACCGTGCTCCCCATCCCCACACCGTGCTCCCCTGCCCGCACCGTGCTCCCCAGCACCGCACCGTGCTCCCCCAGCCCCGCACCCTGCACCCCATCCCCACACTGTGCTCCCCCTGCCCCGCACCGTGCTCCCTGCCACCCACCATGCTCCCCAGCCCTGCACTGTGCTCCCATCCCCGCACCGTGCTCCCCCAGCCCTGCACCGTGCACCCCATCCCCGCACCGTGCTCCCCAGCCCCGCACCGTGCTCCCCAACCCCTGCATCGTGCTCCCCAGCTCCTCCTGGGCTCTGGGGTCCACGTCTGCCCTGCCTGACTCGGGCCCACAGCCCTGGCTGGGCCCCATTGCCGACTCCTTGCCCCGGCGGTGCTCCAGGCCGCGGTGCTCCAGGCCGCTCTGTGCAGCGGAGCAGGCGCAGCACGCCCCCCCCCCCCCCCCGCACAGGCTCCGCCCGTGGCAGGGGTGTGGGGTCCCCCACGGGCCTCCTCGCCCTCGTCCACGGGCGCCGTTGGCGGGGCTGGGCCCTGAGCCGAGGCCTCCGGGCGCCATCTGCCTCCTTGGGGCCACGGCGGGATGGGGGTGGCCTCCGGCGGACAGGAGGCGTGGCCTCAGGCCACGGGAGGGAGGGGCGTGGCCTCCGGCGGACGGGAGGCGTGGCCTCAGGCCACGGGAGGAAGGGGCGTGGCCTCTGGCGGGTGGGAGGCGTGGCCTCAGGCCACGGGAGGAAGGGGCGTGGCCTCTGGTGGGCGGGAGGCATGGCCTCAGGCCACGGGAGGGAGGGGGCGTGGCCTCCGGCGGACGGGAGGCGTGGCCTCAGGTCACGGGAGGGAGGGGGCGTGGCCTCCGGCGGGCGGGAGGCGTGGCCTCAGGCCACGGGAGGAAGGGCGTGGCCTCTGGCGGGCTGGAGGCGTGGCCTCAGGCCACAGGTGGGAGGGGGCGTGGCCTCCGGCCCCGTTGCGGCCTCGCCGGGGGCGGGGAGGGGTGTCTGACCCACCGCCCTCCCCAGCCTCCCTGCCGGCCGGCCGTCTCAGTCTGTCCAGCCTCTGCCAGAGGGACACCGACGGCCCTCGAGCCTGGAGCTTGGGGGCGCCGCCGACGTGCCACCCGCCCCCCTCCCCTCCCTCCCCTCGCCCCGGCCCCCCGGCCCCCTCCCCCCCCACGCCCCGGCCCCCCGGCCCCCTCCCCCCCCACGCCCCGGCCCCCCGCCCCCTTCCCCTCCCTCCCCGCGCCCCGGCCCCCCGCCCCCTCCCCTCCCTCCCCGTGCCCGGCCCCCCCGCCCCCCTCCCCTCCCTCCCCGCGCCCCAGCCCCCCGCCCCCTCCCCTCCTCCCCATGCCCCGGCCCCCCGCCCCCCTCCCCCCCTCCTCACGCCCCGGCCCCTCCCTCCCCACGCCCCGGCCACCCGCCCCCCTCCCCCCCTCCCCACGCCCCGGCCCCCGGGCCTCCGCCAGCCACGAGGCCCGCGTACCATACCAGGTCCCGAGGTCGCCTCCCCCGCCTCCCCGCCTCCCCGCCCGAGCGCAGCCCGAGGGGATCGGGAGCAGGTGGGCCTCGGCCCCCGCGGCCGCGCAGCCTCCCCGGCCTCGCTTCAAAGCTCTGGCGCCGCCGGGGGGCCGCGGGAGCCGTGACGAAGGCGGCCCTTGAAGT
>NC_063161.1:161246470-161410115 GCF_023159225.1 Perognathus longimembris pacificus
GGGAGGCCGGGAGGGGTGGGGGGCTACTGATTCCAGATGAGAACCTCCGATGCAACGTGCCAAGATCCACTCCACGCATAAATAAATCCCATTTGATCTCCAAGCGCACAAGTTCTCAATAGATAAACAGCGTGACACGAAGCACAAGGTCAGCCGGCCATTTAGCACAACGAAGATACTTGCCAGCTATAGCGGCACGGAAGCTCACTTTCCCTCACATATAAAGAGCTCTGACAAATCAATAAAAGGGTTAACAAACCAGTAAGGGGGAGGGATGAAAACGGCAAGGGTCCGAACAGAGGCCACGGGAGAGGGAAGAACGGGGGTGACGTTCCCACGCAGTCTGGGTGACAGGCGTGGGTCTGCAGGCAAACACTGCACACGTACGCCCCGGCCTAGGGAATGGGGAGTCCTTGTGATTACTGGAGGGGACACACGGGAAGCCCCCCTGATGGAGTGTGTGTGTGTGTGCGCGTGTGCGCACATGCGTGTGCGTGTCAGTGGACGGCCTCCGTCTCTGCAGAGGGGTCATCTGTCACAGGTGCCCCCCCCCTCGGGCCCTGATGGAGGAAGATGTCCCAACCGCCCACAGTGACACCGTGGGCGCGGTGCCTGAGCTCAGCAGGAAAAACATCAACCCGGAGCCCTGCAGACCCAGCGGGAAATCCCGCAGGAGCGGAGCGGACTCGGGGCCGTGCCCAGGGGAACGTCTCCCTCGCCCCGCCGGCCGCCTGCCTATTCAGGGCCTGGGCTGGGGAGGTAGGAAAGAGGGCCGGGACTTCTTCCGTCCTCACGCACAGCCGTGCCGGGCAGGCGGGGCTCGGCCCTGACCGAGAAGCCCTGGCTTCTCAGGCCGGGACCTCGCTGAGGCCAGAGCCAGCCCAGCCCAGCGTGGCAGCGGATAGACAGACAGACAGACAGACAGACAGGTGATAGAGAGGCTATATGGGGGGGGCCCAGCGCCCAGTTCTATGGGTCTAGACATTGGGGGGTCTGGACAGCCAGCCTTGCCAGGGCCATTGTCGGGGGACCCCGGGTATCTACACAGCCAGCTCCTTGGCCCTGGATGGGGGGCACAGGCTCCCCAAGACTGCCTTAGAGGCGCTGAACCCCCCATCGGGGCCCTGTTCTCAGCGGGCGGGGCCACGCGGACCTCTGCCTCCCAGGCCTCGCGCCCGCGCTGGGCAGGACTGGCCGAGGGCCCCCTGCCCCCGCTGGGCCCGGGCTCCCCAGCGAGCTCACAGGAGCATGGGGCGGACGGACGGACGGACGGGAGACTCCATCCCGAGGGGCTCCGGGCTTCCGCCCCCAGTCCTTCCGCGTGGCGGCCAGCACCCCGGCTGCGGGCTCGGGCTGGCCCGAAGTGACACCGAGACCTGCCTCAGCCCCTCACACCCCCGGGGCTCCCCGGCAGCCCCCCCCAGAACAGCGGGGAGGAGTCAGGACACAGAGACACCCCCCAACCCAAGACAAGGACCCCGGGGGTGACGGCAGGGCCCGAGGCCAGAGAACCCCAGCTCACAGCCGCAACCTCGGGCAGCACAGGCTCTTCCACAGACGGAACCCCCCTGGCCGTCTTGCGGGGACGGAGGGGGGGAGGGGGCCCTCGCCTGCCACCCCCCCCCCCGCACTCTCCATCCCACCCCCGGAGTGTTGGCTCTGTTGCTCCCAGGGGAGGTGCACAGCGGTATGGGCTGGCCAGAGGCTCCTGTTCTCAGCCTCAGTTTCCCCACTCACTGAGCGGGGTGTGGCGTCTGCCAGGTCAGACGACGGGGCACCGCCGGGGGTGGGGTGGCCATCGCTGTCTGTGGGGGCCCGGCAGACCGCGGAAGAGAACCCGCGCGACCCCGGGGCGCAGGCGTTGGAAGGCGGGGCGCCCGTGCGGCCCCCCTCCGCCTGGAGCGGACTGCCCACCCCCCCCTCCCCATCTCCGCCCGGCCAGGTCTAGAGCGGGGGGCCTGGCCCTGACCCACGGGGCCCTGAGCCCCAGAGGCCCGGAGCCCACGCTGCCACCGGGCGGTGGGCCCCAGAGGAGCCCGGGACGGCACCCGCCTGGGGTGGGCGTGGGCGTCGGGGCGCGCGGAGTGCTTCCAGGCCTCCGGTTAGTACACACGCTGCGCTGGGTCTGCCAGGTCCCCACGCGGAACCGCCAGGCCTTGCGCTTCGGCCCCGAACGCCTCTCCCTGCAGACCCCCGGGAACATCCGGGACCCGCCGGGGGGGGGGGGGGGGTGGAGGAGCCCGCCCAGGCCCGGCCCGCCCACAGGAGGGACGCGCTCCGCCCCCGATCGGGGCCTCGCGTCCCGGGGCTCGCCTAACCCCGAGTCACCCACGCACTGCCAGGCACGCAGGGCGGGATCAGGCTTGGGGGGGGGGGGGAGCCATTCTGATGCCCCCAGGGACCGCCACACACCTTCCAGGGGCTTCCTCATCCACGACAGACGACGAGGGCAGGGACTGGCAGACCAGGCCGGCCCCGGCCTCCCCTTCCCCGGCTCCTGCGGGTCCCCGTGGGCATTGAGCCGGGCCCGCAGTGGGGGCCCCGCGCGCACCCCATCGGCTGCCCGGGCCTAATCCACACGGGAGGACCCCCCGGCCCGACAGACAGTCCAGCAAGGTGGGCCCAGGACAAAGTCGCCATTTCCTGCTGACTTGAAATGTTTTGTGACGCCTTTGACCCAGCTCTTTCCTTTCTCCCGAGGCCTACAGCCCCGTGGACCTTCCTGTTTTACTGTGCCCCAGAGGCAGGCCTGGGCCTGGACACCGGGGCTGGGGTCACATTCCAGTGTCACCTGGTCCCTGGGTCACTGGGGGCGGGGGAGCTGGCGGGGGGGGGGGGTTCACGGTGCAGCTGGCTCTGGTCCTGCTTGGCCTTGGGTCCTGCCTCATGGTAAGAGTTGTCTCCTCTCATGGCAAGGTGAGCCCCACCTTGCCATCTGCCCCTCCTTGGGAAGTTGTCCCTAACAGCGGTAGAGATGGCCCTGGCTGCTGCCCGCTAGGGCTCTGCTCCGCTCCACGGGCCGGGCCCCCTGCCCCCGCCCCCGCCCCGGCCCTGCCCCGAGGGGGTCGCCACGCAGGACCCCGAGGAGCCTGGAGGACAGCGTCCCGGTGCGGAGAAGATGGAGCCCCGCTGGCGTCTCAGGGGCGCGGGCGAGGCCCAGGTCATCCCTGCCCGGAACCCCGAGCCGTGCGACAGCCAACCCCGCTTCGGACGGCGCCCGCCTGGCTCCGTGGGCGACCCCGGGGGGGACCGGCCACCCCGGGGGATGAGCCGAGTGGGAAGGGGTACCCAGAACGCTCACCGCAAGGCCCCGACCCTCCCCAGAATGCCCGGTGCACAGCCCGGGGTCTTCTCCAAGTGAGGGAGGACACAGCCCCCCACCCCCCACCCCACCCCCCGACTTCCCGTGCAGGAGCCCCGGCCTTCCTGGCTGGACCTGGCGTCCTGGGGAAAAACTTCCTGCCCAGAGCCAAACGAATGCCGTTCAGGGTAGGGGCCTCGCCTTCCTGGGGTCGGGGGGTCCGCGTGGCCCTGGGTGCCAGGCACTCCCTGGAGAACCCGCCAGCTCCTCCTTCCATCGAGGGGCGCCCCCCCTCCTCCCCACGCGGCCTAGAGCCTCGGCCCGCTGCGTGAACGCGCTGGCCCGCGCCGGGCCCCCTGCAGCCCGGTCAGGTCTGGCCAGCCCCGCCCACCCGGCTCCACCCACGGTGCCCTGGCCCTGCCCCGGGCCGGGCCCCAAGCCCGCTGGCCTGCCTAGACCCCCGGCCCTGCCGCGCGCCCCAGGACACAGAGGCGATTTTCTCCTTCCCAGGGAAAACAGAACCAACCGGCAGCCTGGCTGTGAGCCCCCCTCCCCCCCCCCCCGCTTGTGGGGCTCTAAGGTCTCCCCAGTGTTTGGGTACGGAAACACCTGCTGGCCCAGGATTAACGCTCCCCCGGCCCGCCACCGAGCCTGCCCAGCTCCAGCCGGCCTGCATTGAGGAACTGGGCACAAGGGCAGAGAGGGGGCGTCCTGTGCCCCGGGGAGGGGGGACGGGGCTGGCTCCGGGCTCCAGGCGTCCAGGACGCAGCCCCTGGCCGGCCCCGGCGGCCTGGCGCGGAGGAGGTGGACGCGACGCTCGTTCTGAGAGGCTTCAGGCCGAGGCCTTTCACACGCAGCCTGCGTGGCCGCGGCCCTTGCCCCGGCCCCAGCGCTGGGCGGCCCAGGCCTCCAGGATGGAAGACCGGGGGGGGGGCGGCAGGACCCCCCCACTGACCACAGCAATCCAGGGCCGTGCACGAGCGGCCACTCGGTGCAGCTTATCCTTACAAGTGGCAGGAAAGGGTCCCCATGGCAGGTGGGAGCCCAAGGCACAGAGGGGGTGGCAATGGCCCTTCCCTTCCCCCCCTCCCCCAGCCCCCATCTCCTTACCTCAGTCCCAGAGGATTTGAACTTGCTCTAATTTAGTGCCCGCTTTGCATGTGCACGCGCGGCGCGCGTGTGTGTGTGTTGTGCATGTACCCTGGTATTGGGGCTTGAGCTCAGGCCCTTGTGTTCTTGCTTGGCTGGGTCCTCTACCACTTGAACCACACTTCTGCTTCTGGTTTTTGATGGTTGATTGGTGATAAAAAGTGTCTTGGGCCAGGTGCTGGCGGCTCACGCCTGCCATCCTAGCTACTCCGGAGGCTGAGATCTGAGGATCATGGTTCAAAGCCAGCCTGGGCAGGAAAGTCCATGAGACTCTCATCTCCAATGAACCACCAGAAAACCAGAAGTGGCGCTGTGGCTCAAAGTGGTAGAGCGTCAGCCTTGAGCTGAAGAGCTCAGGGACGGTGCCCGGGCCCGAGTTCAAGCGCCATGACCTACCAAAACAAATGAATAAAGTAAAAAGTGTCTCAGGTTTGTCTTCCTGAACTGGCTTCAAACCGCAGTCCTCAGGTCTTAGGCTTCTGAGCAGCCAGGATCACAGACGTGAGCCACTGGTGTCCAATGTTCAACTCCACCAAAGCTACCTACCGCCTTGTTCCTTTCTTGGCTATGGTTGGCCAGCGGGCCTGGATGGATAGAGCCAGGCAAAGCCGAACACCCGGCCTATCACCGCATGGCTGCTGTGGGCTCTGGGGCCCCCGGGGCGCCTGCCCCAGCCGCCACGGGCAGGGACGACGACTCTCCCAGCCTCTGTGGGCCACGGAGGATGGCAGGCCCGGGAGTGCTCTGCCCTGCCCGCTACAGGAGCCGTGGCACACGTTGTAATTTACAGACACAGAGACGTCTCATTATGTTGTTTGCTTGAATACCGGCCTGCTTAGCCAAGTGCAGGTGTGGTGGAGACAGGTGCCCGGCGAGGCTCCCTCCACCCCGGCCGCTGCCCAGCCAGCCTCGGGCAAGCTGCGAACCCTTTCCCTGCAGGACAACGGATCTGCCCTCCGTCCGCTTGCAGCAACACCCAGCTCGGCACAAAGGTGCTCCGCGGAGGGTGCGTGGGAGGTGCTGGCCACCCCCACCGGAACTGCTGCCCACTGTGCCCATCGGGACTCTCGCAAGTGTGCACACACATACGCACGCCCGCCCCTCGCACTCCCGCATGGTAGCCTCGCCTGGCACTGCCACTGCCGAGCGGGTCCCTCGCCAGCCCGCCGGGGGGCTCACGGGCCCAGCACTGGTGCCGGGCCCAAAGCCGCCGACCTGGGAAGACAGCTGCGCCCCAGTTGAGGGGCCCATAGTCTAGGTCTCCCCCTCTAGTCGCAGAGGCCTCAGGGCTCTGGGGGGTGGAGTTCAGGGATCTCACCAAGGAGGACATCTGCTTTGCCTCACTGATTTCTGGAAGGAACTGGAAGAACCACTGTGCTGAGCTAGGAACAGACGTCACGGCCACCGCACTGACGGTGCCCGGCTTTGAGACCGCGGCCGGGGGCCGGAGCGAGGCTCAGGCCGGTGGAGGGGGCAGCCCCAGCAGCCAACATCACCGAGGTGGGGGCGGCAGAGAGGAGGCCCCGGGCTCCCCGTCCCCAGCAGAGCCGGGGCCCCCGGCTGAACGGGGACTAGCGCTTCTCTGATGGGTGGGACCTGAACAGTGGGAAATCCAGTGCCGTCCACGGGGCTGACACGGGGGTGACAGAAGCCACTGGGCGCAGCACCCGGCCCTGGCACCGTGGGTGCTCTGCGCTGGCTGCCGGGGCAGCCCCCGAATCCCAGCTGCATCGGCCTGCCTGCCTGCCTGCCTGCCTGGCGTCCTGGCTTCTCCTGCTCGACCAGATGCTCCGTCCCCTGGGAATGCGGGCTGTGGAGCCTGCTGGCCCCAACATCTGTGAGGGGGAGGAGGAGGATGCCGGTCCTCCTTCCTCCCTCCCTCCCTCCCTCCCGCTCCAGTGATAGCCCCTGATTTATGGGGTGCAAAGACCTCAAGTGGCCGCAGCAGCCCTGGAGGGCGGGGGGGGGGGGGGGGGAACAGCGCCCGCCCGGCCGCAGGGAAGACCGGACTTGCCGTGCTGATTTGGAAAACGGTCGCGCCGAATGTTTACGGGTGAGATGCTGACTGTGATAAGGAGCCAGGGGACAGGAGGACGAGGCGAGAGATGGCAACCCCCTCCTGGGCATGCCAAGTGCCTGTCCAGGCGGCTGGCATTTGCCACCCAAGTGCCTGTCTTTATGTAAATGGCCCAGAGCGAGGCTGACTACACCAACGTTCCCACGCCATCCCTGAGCAGAGCCTCTGGGTTTTGGCAGTTTTTTCCTTAGCTGTCAGGGCAAAAAAATATAGAAGAATTCTGGTCTTACTTAAGGGTTGTTGGGGGGGGGGGTTCCCTCCCCACCCCCTGGAGACCTAGAAATAGCTCGCAGATGTGCAGTACCTGCTGATGTTTGCGCTCCAGTTACTCCACCAACATAACTCCCTGTGCTCCTGTAACTGAAACCCCAATCTCCAGGCCGGCTTTCTCTTTAAAGGGGGGCCGTGGTGGGGGGGGGAAGCGTGGGGGGACGGAAGCGCTAAACATGTCTAAATGTGTCTAGAGCAAATTCCAGGAAACTCGGCCGTGAGAACCGCTGGCTCTGGCTGGGGGTTCTCACAGGCAGCTGGCTGGGGGCATGGAGGGCCGAGGCAGAGCCGGGCAGGGCCAGCGACGGGGTGCAGGGCCGGGGACGGGGTGCAGGGCTCAGGGCCTCGCCGGCCCCGCAGGGGCCTTTCCTCCGGAAGCGAAACTAGTCCCCAGAGAGGCAAACATGGACTCGTATGCAGGTAGCTTCGAGGAGGAGGGGGGGAGGGAGGGAGGGGGCGGGTCGTGGGGCGCAGGAGGGAGCCGAGGGTGAGGGAGGACTTGGCTCTCCCAGTGACTCAGCCCGCAGCCGGCGTGGTGGAGGCTGAGTTGGTACCAGGCCCGGGGGGCGGGGCTTCACAGTTTCGTCCCCTGGGGCCTTTGCTTTTTGGAGAAAGTTCTGAGCCGCTGCTGGCCGCCTGCCCGATGGGGTGGAAGCTGCCCTCCCCCACCCCCACCCCCCTCTGCAGGGGTCCTTGGGCCCCCGTGGCTTGGGAGGGAGGCCCAGGCAGACCTGCAGACTTGAGGCAGGGCCGGGCCCTACAACCCTTCTCAGTCCGGTCCCCACCCAGAGATGGGCCTGGGCTTGGAGTCTTGGGGGCCCAGCCCCTGCCTGGAGGTGCTGGCCTCAGAGTTCTGCCTCCCCCAGCCCCCCCCCCAGTCCTGTTCCTCCTCCATGAAGTCCCCAGCTTAGCTTCCCAGTGACCCCCCCCAAGGTCACATGATTCCCACAGCCCCATGCCATCTCTTGCAGTTTCTAGGAAGAGGACGGCCCCCCCACAGGCACCGTGAGAAGTTGAGGGGACCCCAAGGCCTGGGAGCGTCCAGTGGGGTTCTCCTTCTCAGAACATGCCCGGACCCCCTGCCGTTTCCCCCGGGCCCACAGTCGGGGCTGTGCTCAGAGCGCGGAGCCTCCCTGCCGCTGGGAAAAGGACGGGCAGGTGGCTGCCACCTGCCCGCGGTCCTGCCCTGCCCGCCCCGCGGGTCCCGGTGGGGGTGCCCGCACCCATGCTGCCCAGGAGGCCGGGCCTGCGGGCCCGGAGCGCAGCCCACCGCGGCGGCTCTCGGGCGGGGCGCTGCCAGCCCGGTGTAGGGACTTGCCCGGGCAGCTCGCCGCCGCCGCCGGCTCCTGGCCTCTGCGTGGTGGGGAACCTCGGGGCCTCCTCTCTGATACCCTCCCCCCCCCCCCCCCCCGCACGACGACGGCAGGGGCCGCGCGTCTCCGCCACCCCTGGGGCCGGTACCGCGCCTGTGGCAGGGCCGAGGGCACTAGGGGCCGGTCGGCATGGCAGCCAGGAGCGTCCCAGCGAGGCTGGGTGACCGAGTCCACTCCCAGGGGCCCTGCTCCCCACGCCTTCACCCTGCACTCATAGGCGCCGCGCGGTCAGCAGACCTTCCAGAGCATTTGTGCACGGAGACCGGGACCCAGCAGAGACCGGCACGGCCGTGCAGGCCAAAGGACAATGTCTCGACAAGGAAGACAGGACCCTAAGACGTCCTCCTCCAGGACACCCCCCAGCCCCCCTCCAGGAGAACCATCACCCCAGCTCCTCACCCCGGCAGGGGAACCCTTGGCGCTCTGACAGGTGTTCTGTCTTGAAGGTCTTGGGGGCTGCCAGGCCTCCTGACCTTGCCCTCCCCCTGAGTCCCCAGTAACCGGCCCTGTTGAAACCGGCCTGGGGCGACAGCACATGGGTGCCTGCGGGCACCTTTCTTCCTGGAGAAGGGGCACGCGCTGGATTTGCCCTTCCCTGGGCACGGAGCTGGGCTGCCAGCCCGCGCCCCGCGTTCCGAGCCCCCCCCCCCGGGGTGCGACTTCCCGCTGATGAGGCCTGGCCTGCACAGCACCTCTCGTTAGAAGTCTTGGGGGCAGGGGGTCCTAGCTCCCCCTCCCCCCGCCCCATCAGGTCTCTGGAACCCCATGGGGATGCCTTGCGCATGCCCTCTTGACACCTCCAGTGTCCCCACTGCAGAAAGTCCTACCGGGAAGGCTTCTGCAACAGGGGCCATCCCGGAAGGCTGGGCCCACCCCCCCCGAAGGCCTCAACCCTCCCCCCCCCCGCCCCGTCTCAATGGCCCTTGTGGGGCTCCAGCTCTGGGTTTGCAGGGGTGGGAAGCCGAGGCCTGGGCTCCCCTCCTTCTGCGTGCCCCCCGCCCCACCCGGCCAAGGCGTGGGCTGCACCCTGCCTGGGCTGCCATCTGAGTAGGCCCCTCCGCTGGCTGGCACAGTGACGGGGTAGGCACCAAGGGACATAAAGTGGGGGCGGGGGCAGGGCCAGGGCGCCGCCGGCCCCAGCTCTACCCCGCCCCTTCTAGAAGGCTGAGACCTTGCTCCCAATGCAGGCTGGATCATTGGCGCCCTGGGGCACAACACAAGGCCGGGCCGGGGCACACTTACACTGGCCAGCCCTCCAAGGTCCCCGGGGCCCTCCCTCCCTGGAGACGGGGGAGGGACGTGGCACCGAGTACTGAGCGTGTGAACTGCACCCGCCAGCCAACCCATCCTTCTACGGAAACTGCTCCCGGGGCGGTTGGCTGTTAAATAAACATCTCCCCTGCCTGGGGCGCCTCCTCTCCCGGGCACTGACCCTGAGCTGCTACCCCGGGCTGCGCCGCGGCGAGGACGGCTGCGTGGCTGCTGGCACTGGCAGCGTGGAGGGAGGTCACTGGGGGGCGGGTTGCGGAGGAAGGAGGTGAGTCTGCCCACCTCTGGGGGCCTTGAGGATGCCTCCCTCCCGCCTCTGGGACTCGTGCCGCCTGACGGTTCTTCAGCCTCAGGGCCTTCTCCGTCGGGTCCTTGTCACCCTTTGAGGCTCTCCCTAGGGAGTTCCCCTAGCTGCCCACGGCGGGTGTGGTGTGGGGCCGAGCGGGTCGCCACCGAGGCCTGGGGATGGGGACGGGGAGGGGGGCGTTGTCCGCCCCAGACTCCAGTGGATTTGGGCTCCTCAGAGGCTCAGAGCAGGCGTTTGGGGGCACCGAGCGCGGCATCAAGCCTGGCACGGGGACGCCCACGGCTGGCGTCGAAGTGGAGAAGCGAACGCCTCGCCGGGCGCACGTGGGAGAGGCGGAGCCCGCGTTGGGCAAGGCGCTGACGATCCGCGCGCCCTCCCGGGCCACCGTGGGCCGGAGGAGCCGGGGGCCGGGGGAGAGGAGGAGCCCAGGAGCGTCTGGAAGGGTCTCTCCCGGGAGGGGGGGGCGGGTAACCACGCCAGCGCGCGGCAGGCCCGGGGCGGCTCCCGCGGGGCATCCGGAGCTCGGGCGGCCGAGGCCGCGGGCGTTGCGCCACCTCCCTTCGGGTCAAGTGCTCCGGAAGTCGAGGCTGGCGTGCTGGGCCGGGGTCTAAGGGGGTCCCGGGGCCGCGGACACCCGGCCAGAGGCGGCTCCCGCTCGGTGGCTCCTCCCCGCGGCCCGGCACCCGGGGCCCCCCGCCGCCCGGCCTTACCCCCCTCCCGCCCCCGCGCGCCTCCCAGGCCATTGAGATGCAAATCGTCGCCAAATGTCACCGGAGGAGGCGACAACCCGGAGGCGGATCCCTCCGCGGCCCCGGCTCCAACTTTTAGCTTCCGAAAACTTTCGAACAAGAAGTAGTCCCGCGCGCCCACCCCGGCCGCCCCTCGGCTCGGCGGGGCGGAGCTGGGGGTGCCGGCGGCGGGGCCCGGGGCGTCGCCCTCGCCCCGGCCCGCGGAGGCCCGGGGCCGGCCGGGCGCGCGAGGGCCGCGGCCGGCCCGGGGCCGGGGGGTGCGGAGGGATCGGGGGCGGGGCGGGCGGGCGGGCGGGAGGGCGGGGCGGGCCCCGCGGGGGCGGAGCGCGCGGCGGGCCCCGGGTCTCACTACCGCTTCGGCCGCGGGAGGGAGCGCAGGGGCGCCGGGCACGGGGCGCGGGCGCTGCGAAGGAACGAGCCGGGGCGCCCGGGAGACCCCGCGGTTCGGAAGCCGAGGGCCGCCGCGTCCCGCCGCCCGCGGGGCAGCCCAGCGCGCGGGTGCCGAGGTCCCCGCCGGAGGCCGCCCGGGCCGGGGCGGGCGCGCGCGCGGGCGGGCGGGCGGGCGGGCGGGCAGGCATGCCGCCGCTCCCGGCGCCGCTGCTCTGCCTGGCGCTGCTGCTGCTGCCCGCGCTCGCCGCCAGAGGTAAGCGCCCGCGAGCCCGCAACTTCCCGCGCCCTGGGGAAACTCGGGCAGCGCCCCCCGCGCGCCCGCGCGCGCGCGCCCCGGGTGTCGGGGAGGCGGGAGTGGAGGCGGGCGGCCCGGGCCGGGGGAGCCCGGCGCCCCGGCCCCGCGCCCGGGTGGGCTCGCGCCCCCGCGCCGGAGCCGGCTCGGGCCGCGGGGACCCGGGAGGCCGCCGCGCGGGGCTCGCCGCCCGAGCCGCCCGCCGGCCCACGACTTTTCGGTGTGAATCAACTTGGTTTTGGTTTCCTGTTGCTCCTTGGGGCCACTTATCCTCCTCCTTCCTCGCCTCCGGCCCGCGCCGCCGGGGTGCACGGGGGGCGCGCAGTGTGGGGTCCCGGGCGCCGGGCCGGCGGGCGGGCGGGCGGGGCGGCTGCGTGCCCGGCTCCCGGTGGCCCCACCCGTCGAATCGCTGTCCCCCCCCCGGCCCAGCCCGGCTCACGGACAATGCGAGGGAGGGAGGGAGGGAGGGAGGGAGGAGGAGGGTGGCCCGCGGACGGCCCGCCGCGGCTGGTGGAACTGATTTTCACTTCACGGAGTTGAATCTTGGGCACTGGGCGCGCGGCGTGGAGCGTGGGCAGGGGGGGGGGAGCGCGGATTCCTCCCGGCGATGCCTGGGAGACGCTGTTGCTCCGAGCCGGGGGTGATTAATTCCACTCCCTCCCCCCCCCCAGAAGTCGGAGCATGGTCCTCTCCCAGAAAGTAGGGTTCCCGGTGGTGTCACCCCGTCCCCGCCCGCCCCACCAGGGGTTCGGATTCTGCAGCCCCGTGAGGTGGGGCGGAAGGGCCCGGTCCGTGGCCCTTTGCTGAGAATGGGGTCGAATTCCTTGCCAATGCCGGGCGCGGCGGGCGGGGGGCTGCCCCTGGAGATGCCCCCGCAGGTATTGGGTGTCGTTGGAGGCGGGGCAGGCCGGGCGCAGCCCGCCGCCCCAGGAGGCGGCCCTGGCCCGACAATGGGCCGCTCTGATTCCCTAGCCGGCGCTTTGTTGGCGGGCGGGGCGGCGGGCTCCGCAGCTGTCGCATTTTCCCACGAGCGGGGGCCGCTGAGCGAGGTGGACGCCGGCCCGCCGCCCGCCCGCCCGCCGGCCCCTTGCGCTGGTGTTTGAATTTCGAGGCGAGGGCGGTGGCTGGTTGGGAACCCAGCCCTGCCCCGTTCCCTGATGAGCCCCGTCCGTGGTGGGGAGCAGCCCCAGCCCTTCCCCAACCTCCCTTACTGTCCACCCCTTACTTGCCGGGAGCCCCTGCCGCCTCAGCAGCCAACAGGGTGGACGGCGGCTCTCCGGGGACACAACCTTGGCTTCCCTTGGGGCTCAGAAGCCTCCCCTTTTCCCCAGCTCCCTCGCTCCCCAAGACGGGGCACGGTGCCCCCCGTCAGTCTCCAAGGACTTGGGGCTGGTGACACATTGCATCCAGAGTGTGACAAGAGTGGGTGGCCGCAGAGCCGGGCCCTAGGCTGACCCCCCCCCTCCCGCCCGCCCGCCTAGGTCTGAGATGCTCCCAGCCCGGTGCAACCTGCCTGAATGGAGGGAGGTGTGAAGCCGCCAACGGAACCGAGGCCTGCGTGTGAGTACTGCCCCTCTGGGGACCTGTTGCTTTTGTGGGAGCAGAGCCCCTGCCCCCCGCGGCCAGAACACTGGGTCATTGTCTTCTGGAGCCAGCCCAAAGGCCGGCCGGCCGGTCACGTGCTCACTTTCATTGGACAAAGTCTGGCAACTACTTGTCACTAGCGGTGATGCGTGTGCGGTGCATGGAGCGGAGCGGCCAGGGCACGCTCCTCCGTGGCACGCTCCTCCGTGGCACGCTCCTCCGTGGGCCCCTCGGGCTCTTGAGGCCCTGGGGGTAATTTGCAGGCCACCCCCCCCCATTTCTTCTTAAGCTCCCAGAAGCCCTTGGTGGTGGGTGGTAGGGGCTCTGGAACCCTTACAGAGACCCCCCTCCCCCCGTCCCCGTCACCTGTCACCTGGGAGCCCTGCTCTGGGCGGGCAGGTGACATGGCGGGGAACTTTCGAAACAAAACCCACCCCCCGCGCACCCCTGGCCCTCTGGGCGAGGTGGGGAGACGTTGGCGCGGTCCTGGTCCGCACCTGCCCGCCCGGGGGGTAGGTCGTGGGGTGCGTGCCAGGCGTCTGGTTTCTGCCCGGGCAGCGGCCTCGGGTCCTCAGCTGTAAGATGGGTGTGACCGGAGGCGGGGAGGCTGCCCGTCGCGGGTCGGGCAATCCCTTGAGAGCCCCGAGTGAGAGCACCAGCCGACCTCGCCAAGCTGCCCCGCGGTGGCCCGTGGCCTTCAACTTGAGTTTGTCCCTGGGGAGGCTGAGGAGGCGCCGGGGACCCAGGCCGCCCGGCCCCCCCCCCCACCCCCGGCTCCCCGCGCGGCTTGGGAGGCTGCAGACGGCCCCGTCTCCGGCCCGCCGGGCGCGCCCTCATTCCAACTGCTGAGGGGCCGTCCCCTTGACAACCCTCACGCCGCCGCCTCCTGTGCCCAGCTTGTGGGTACCCCCCCCCCCCCACCGAGGCCAATTAAGCAGGTCTGTGAGCAGTTTATTGGACAAAGCCGATTGTGTCTTTGTCAGACGCTAATGAATGCACACTGCTTTTTTTCCCCCCCTCTTTTTTTTTTGCGTTTTTGGGGCCCCTCTCTCCCCCTGCGGAGGCCTCGCGGACGCTTGATACCCTAAATCTTGTTTCCTTCCATTCAGAGGCCGACAGCTGGGAAGTGCAGCAGGCTATTGTTGGGAGGCGATTAATGCGGTGCGATTAATTATGCGTGGCTTCCCAGAATGCAGCCAGCCCCCTTCCCCGCCGCCGCGGCTCTCCGCCTGCTTCTCACCGGCACAGGGCAGGGCCGAGGCTCTTCTGACCTCTGCCCAAGATTCGGGAGCGGGCAGGAAGGCCGCTAGGCTGGGGAAGGAGGGGAGGGGGGTCTCAGTCCCGCTAGGGGATGGGATGGGCGCGGCCCGGCCAGCAGAAGGCCCGGCCCGGCCGCTCCCTGTACCTGCAGCCGTACCTGCAGGGAGGGACGGCCCCCGGCACCCAGGCCGAGCGTCCTCGAGCCGATGGACTCCCGGTCCCGGGCCTCCCTCTCCGGCGTCTCAGACTTGCCGCTCCCGGAAGCGGCTGGTGCCCGGCCTGCCTCGTCCCCTGGAGCTCACGCTGCTCAGCGGGAAGCTGCCTCGGTTTGGCCTGGGGCTCGGCGAAGCTCTGCCCACAGAGGTCCATTGTGCACACCCTGCAAATCCAATTAGAAAGTGGGGTGGACGCAGGACCTCGGGCCGGCAGAGCCGGAGGCCAAGGTTACGGCCAGGCCTCGTGGTACATGGACACAGGCTGGGACCCAGCGTGCGGGGGGAGGGGGCAGGGCACTGGTGTGCAGGTCTGGATCCCTGTTTGGATCTGGGTGTTTGAGACCCCCAGAGAGTACACACAGTGGACCTGTTTCTCTTTCCTGGGGCGCATGCTAGAGCCCCTCAGGCCCCTGGATTCTTCTGCCATTGGGAATCTTCCTAGGAGGTAGCAGTGCCACGGAGGCCTCTCCCCCCCACCCCCGTGGTGGGTGAAAAGGCGAGGCTCTGAACCCTGTGGGCGGGGCACAGCCCCGGGCAGCTGCTGGGGGGAGTTGGAGTACCCTGTGTTGGGTCATCGGATTGCCCTCGCCTCAGTTTCCCCGTCCGTACGGCAGGGCTGCTGCACGACTGGCACCTTGGTGGCGCGTGCCAGTGGGTCGGTGGGCTGCGTCAGGGACCCGGAGGGTGGAGGTGTAGTTGAATAATTCATTAGTTCAGAGAATCCCAAGGGTGCTGCCTGGTGGTCCTGTCTGGAGCCCCACCTGGGTGTGGGGGGGGTGCTGGGGCTTCTGGGGATCCTGTCCTGGAGATCTGCAGTGGGGAGGCCGTCGTGCCTCTTTTCCGGACTCCGGAGTGCTTGCTGTGGGCCGGGTTCCACCCCGCGCGTCGCCGGAGCCCAGGTCGGGCCGGTTGGGGTGGAGGGAGGCGGCTGCAGCCGGCCCGGGTCTGATCCGTGGTGGTGGTGGTGGTGGTGGTGGTGGAGCTGTGTGGCCAGGCCTGGGAAGTAAGAGGGGCGAGGCCCAGAGCAGCGCCCCCCCCCCCCCCGTGTCCCTCCCGGCGGCGCCCCTCCTCGGTGAGGAAGCAGGGCTGGGGCGGGGCCTCCACGGGAAGTGACTGAGGCCGGGAAGGGAAGGAACTGAGCCCTGTGCAT
The DNA here is from genome assembly GCF_023159225.1 of Perognathus longimembris pacificus. NCBI lineage: Eukaryota > Metazoa > Chordata > Mammalia > Rodentia > Heteromyidae > Perognathus > Perognathus longimembris. Next base: position 161,261,857 of record NC_063161.1, read on the forward strand.
CTTCTGTCCCCTGGTCCTGCTGCTGTTCCATTGAGTCACTTGTTGTCTCTAGTCAGTCCCGATGTTCCACGGGGGGGGGGAGGGGGCCGGGGGGCGGGGGGAGGCAGACACGGCCCCCAGCCCTCCCGTCTGTGAAGCGCCTGGCCTTCAACGACTCAGGCTAGGGGACAACACCAGAGACTCACCTGCCACCAGACCTGTGAGAGTCAGCCAGGCACCGGAAGGCCTGGGCGGTGGGGGAAGGCTTCTGGCAGGAGCCCGCGTGTGCGTGTGCGTGTGCGTGTGTGTGTGTGTGTGTGTGTGTGTAGGAAGCCGAATCTGTGGGCAGCCCTGCCTCTGGAGGGCAGCCAACAGTTTCCATTGAGTGAATAATATGAAAAGAGAGCGGCAGGAGGCTGAGCTCTGCAGGAAGAGGGCGGGGCCGCCAGGGGAAGCCCTGTTTCTGGGTGCTGAGCTGGGGGGTGCTGGTGGCCCGGGTGCCGAGCTCCGTGCGGCTCCGCAGAGGTCTCCGCAGGGTGTCTTGGCCTGGGTTGCAGACCAAAGCCCTCTGCAGGCTGGGACCGGCGCCACGGTGCCACCTGAGGGATTGTGGCAGGCGATGGAGGGGCCCCCCTCAGCCCGGGGTGCGCGGAGGGAGGGAGCCTTTGAGTCATGGGCGGCCGTGGCCCCCGCAGCACCCGGGGCGGACGGAAGGGGCGCCGTCCTAACTCCCCACACACGGAGCTGCGTTCGCCGGCCTCGTAAACCCGGCCCAGGCTGGCTGGCTGCCCCCGCTCGTTCCATCCCCGGTTCACAGGTGGGAAGAACCCAGGCGCAGACGTGCGGGGCGGGCGGAGGGAGCCGGGGCCCCAGGCCAGCTTGCGTCAGCGTTGGCCTTCGTGTACAGACACATCCAGAACTTAACAGCTCCTTCCCAGGGGCCGGGGGAGAAGCATCGCCCTGGTTAACGAGCGGCTGGCCCCGGGGCGTCGTGACTGGACCGGGATGTGTCTGAGCACCCTCGTTTCCCAGGCCGGGCGCGCCCTGGCCCCCGCGGCCCCCACGGCACCGAGCCCCGCCGAGCCGGGCGCCCTCCCCGGCCCCCCGCTTCCTCCTCTCCGCGGGTGGAGGTCGCCTGTGGGGGGGGGGGTGGTAAGAGGGTGGCCACAGGCGGCAGCGCCCGGGAATTGGGTGCAGCCGGGTGGCTGGACAGGTTTGCGGGCCGCAGCCTCCGCGGGCCCTGGGCCCCGTGGTGTCGGGCAGCGCGCGGAGCCGCCGGGTCCCCTCGCCCCACTCCGCCCCGCTCTTTGAGAGCCCAAGGGTGCCGAGAACGGATTTGGATGGCAAGGTACTTGAACCGTTGAGAACGTAGTGGCATTTAGTAAGAGAGGATTGCGTAACCGCCGGGATGACGCAGCTCCAGAACTCTCTATTGTTGTCCTGGGGTTGAATTCGGCCCTTTTTTCTTTTCTTTTTTTGGCCAGTCCTGGGGCTTGGACTCAGGGCCTGAGCACTGTCCCTGGCTTCTTCCCGCTCAAGGCTAGCACTCTGCCTCTTGAGCCACAGCGCCGCTTCTGGCCGTTTTCTGTATATGTGGTGCTGGGGAATCGAACCTAGGGCCTCGTGTATCCGAGGCAGGCACTCTTGCCACTAGGCCATATCCCCAGCCCCCTTTTTTCTTTTCTTGAGGTGCTTTTTTTCAGTCAGGGTCTTGGGTTTTGTCCGGGCTGGCTTTGATCACTGCTTCTCGTACCTACGGCCTCCTGCGGAGTGTGGGTTCCAGGCACTGCCTCACCCGGCTTCCTGGTTGGAGATGGAGTCTCACTAACTTTGTGCCCCAGACTGCCATCCTTCCGACCTCTACCCCTCACGCGGTTGGATACTACGGGTTCGAGCCATAGTGCCTAGCCTGTGTTCTCACGGTTTGTTTTTCTTTTAATTGCTATTATAGCGGTGATGACAGAGGGGTGACAGTTACATAAGTCAGGTAATGAGGACATTTCTTTTTGGACCATGCCACTCCTTCCCTAGCTCTCTCCCAGTTTTCCCCTCCCATCCCTGCCCACAACTTGTATCGTTCACTTTCAGCAGAGTGTCTAGCGAGGACCACGAGTGGGCGGCTCACGCCTGTAATCCTTCCTACCTGTAGCTCAGGAGGCTGAAATCTGAGGATTGCAGTTTGAAGCCAGTCTGGGCAAGAAAGTCCATGAGATTTATCGCTAGTTAACTACCAAAAAAATAAGTAAAAATCCACTAGTGGAGTTGTGGTTCAAGTGGTAGGTAGAGCACTCGCCTCGAGCAAAAATGCCAGGAGACAACTCCCATGCCCGGTTCAAACCCTAGGACCGGCACAGAAACCAAACCAAAGCCCTGAACGGCAGCAAGAACAGTTCAGCCGAGGGAAGCACGGTTCTTCCCAGAATCTCACCTGGGATCCACTGCCCGAGTCTCAGGACCCCCCTGGTGCCATCGTGGAGCCCCCCCCCCGGGGGAGTTGGGGTCGGCCCTGGGATTTCACGCTAGGATCCTGATTATAGCGCCTCCACTTTTTGCACAGTCAGCCTCAGGCTACAGTCCCCCCCCCCCCCCAGCAGGGGTGATGGGCACGCGTCGCCGCCACCTCCGACCCCAGGAGCGCCGCTGGCTTCAGCGTCCCCTGGCCGAGGGCAGAGCTGGGGGGCAGGCAAGGCCGCGTCGGGCCCGCTTCATTCGCTTGTGGGCATGGGCGGGGGGATGGGGAGACAGAGAGAGGGGTGACACTGCCCGCAGAGACGCGTACGCATCACCTGACCGGACGGCACCTCGATGACAATAGAATTATTAAAAAAAAAAAAAAAAGGCGCTGATTCTCCCACGCAGAGCCTCTGACTGCTTCCAAGACCAAAGCGGTCCGGGAGCTGCCCGGCCCCTCGGCCGCCGCACACGCACACACGCACGCGCACACGCACACACGCACACACGCACCCCCGGCCATGACCTCAGCATCTCAGGACGCTCCCTGGACCCTCTCCCTCTCCCCACACCACAGAGAGCGGGCCCTGGCCACCAAGGCCTCCCCTAGACGCTGTCAGCCCGCTGGGCTTCCCTCCGGGGAAGGACGAGCCACCCGGAGGGAGGCAAGGGGACTCCATGGCTGCCTTGGGCTGGCTTGCCCGTCACCTGCCCCGAGTGTCCCTTGTGTGTCTGAAGTGGTGGTCCTTTTGAGCCCCTTTGTTATCTGGTGACACTGCTGATTGACTACACAAACTCAACCCCTGCCTGTAGCACCGGAGGCCGGCCTCCCTCCCCCAGCCTCCCTCCCCCAGCCTCTCCTCCCCCAGCCTCCCTCCCCCAGCCTTCCCAGCCAGCCCAGGCCCGAGGGCGGAGCCCTAGACCTAGGCCGGGGACAGGACACGTGGCCTGTGCTGCCAGGGTGAGCAGCCAGGCCCGGGCGTCGCCCGGCGGGAGTGTGGGGGGCCCCTGGCCACCGGGACGTCGAGAAACACCTGTGCCTGGCCACGCCCGGGGGCAGAAGGCTGCACCCTGGGCGCCTGGCCCCGAGGAAGGGTTCCCCGGGGCCCGGCTTGGAGGTGCCTGCCGCAGGTGGCGCGTGGAGCTCGGAACGTCCCCTGCCTCGCCCCGGAGGCCAGGCCCCGCGGGGCACGACGGTCCCCAGGGCACCAGACCCCTCGGGGAAGCGCCCCCCCCCCCCGGCCTGCCCTCTCCAAGCGGCCCTGCTGAGCTGCGTAGGAAGGCACGTGGGTGTCTAGAGCTGGAAACCCGGTCCGGGGTTCACAGCTGGGGCCTGTCGCCGGTCGGGGACCTGCCTCCCACCATTTCCTCTCAGTTTCGGTTGTTGGGGAGCGGAAACAACAGTTACTGGAAGTGAGGCCTGGGGGACGAGCCAGGGCTTCCAGGGTGAGTGTTTTTCCCTCACCCACCGCTTTCGGTAAGACAGCGAGGTAGATACTGAGCCGGGCGGGGGGAGGACCAGGCCGGCCCCGACGCTGCTCCGAGGGGCGCGTCTGCCCCCTGGGCTCCTGGGGACGGGGTGCCCTCGCAAGGGTCAGGCCAGGGCGACCTCAGCCCTGTCTGAGGTCCCAGTGGCGGGGGCCGGTGAGGCTGTGTCAGGGACTCAGCAGCTTCCTCCCTCTGCGGCCAGCACCTGGGCGGGGCAGCCACTGTGGGCTAGAGACGGGACCCACTTCCCTTCTGCAGGGGTCCACGTGCGTCCAGGCTGGAGCCCCCCTCCCCCTCCCCCGCTCCACCTCCCGGACTCGAACCCTGAGCCAGACGTGCTGCTTCCCGGTGGGCGCTTCGTCTCTCGGGGCACCGTTCTGAGGTCACCGTCGATGTGCGCGGGATGACCGGCGGGGGTGGGCGGACAGGTCTGCACGAGCGTGCGTGCGCCTGCTTCCTGTCCCGCACGCGGGACGCCGCGCTGTGGCGTGGGCAGGGCCGGGCACGCACTGGCGTGGGGGGCGGGTGTGCTCTTGCGCTGGCCTGGTGCCTCTGAGGGCGACAGGGCCACGACCTGCCGCACCAGCCCGCGGCTCCCCCGTACTTCCCGCGGAAAACGAGTCCCCTGGGCCCGCTACACCAGCCAGCTTCCAGTGCCCCCCCAGGATGACGGGGCGGCCGGGCCCCGGAGGGCCCCTCACCCCCGGGCGCCTCTGGGCAGGGTACAGGTGGCTGGGCCTCAGCTTGCGGTGCGGTGTTGGGGGGCGGCTCGGTGACCCGTGCGCCCAGGTCCCTGGGGAGATGCGGATAGCCGGGTGGGGGGGGGTGGGGGGAGGAGTCCCCAGTCCCAGGACCCCCTCCACCGACTGGCTGCTGAGGGGGTGGTGGGGTCCGGAGCGGCCAGGGCCTTCGGGGTTCCTGGGAGCTCACGGGAGAGCGGAGCTCTGCCCCGCGGGGTGGGGGGGGGGGACGTGTCTGCGGGCGCTGGCAGGATGCTGGCCACGGCGGGGTGACCCTTCTGCTGGAAGCTGGGGTGCCCTCTCCCCGAGCCCCTCACTCAGAACCCGCCCCGCCTGCCGGGGTTTCGCGTTTCAGCGAGCTCCTCCGTCCCTGTAAAAAGGCATTGTCCGCTGGCCCTTCCCGGCCGGGACCTCAGGGCGACGGGCGGGGAGGGGGGTGGGGGGGGGCCCGGAGCTCCCCTCCCTTTTTCCCAGGGAGCTCCAGGCCTCTGCCTCCTCCCAGGACAGCCGCTGGCTGGAGGTGGGCCTGGGCACCTGTGAGCGGCGGCCTCTCGTGGCCCACCCGGGAGAGGGGCGGCCGGACCCTGAGGGTGGACAGGGCAGCCCACCCCCCCCCCCCGTGGCCTCCTGCTCCGCCCCCCGCCCCCCGTGGCATCTCCTTGGGGAAGCAGAAGTGGGAGTTGCCGGAAGGACCCGTTTGGGCTCTGGCGCGGCGCTCAGCCTGCCACGGCTGGTTCATTAACGGGGTTCCGGATGACGCCCTCCCGCCGGGACGCGGCCCTGGTGCCCATCGGTTGCCTTCCCCGTGTCCGAGCGGCCGGCCGTGGGGCGCGGGGGGCGGGCTCTGCCACGCGTGAAAGCGGAGGCCCCCGGCGTCCCCGAGGGAGCGGACGCTGGCCGAGAGCCTGGAGCGGCGGGCCGCAGGCCACTGAGGATGGCCGGCGCCGGGGCCAGGACCGCCGTGTTGGGGAGACCAAGTGGGAGAAGACTCGAGCTGGAGCCCGCGGACTCAAGCAGGCCTTTCCCCGGGGACCAGCGCGTGGTGGTGCCCGGTGCCTCCGGCGGTGCTGGGAGGGGGGCGCAGGGGGGCCCCACCCCTGCCCCTTCAAGCCCCCTCTGCCTGTTCCAGCTCTGCCACGTCCGGGAAGTTGCTGGACTCCTACCGGAGCCTTTGTGTCGGAGGGACACGCTGGTTCCCACGGTGGCCGCGGTGGCCAGCGGGCCCCGGGGGGCATTGTTTTCCTCCACGGGGGCAGGGGGCTTCCCGGGAGGTCGGGTTCCGTCCCATTCGTCTCCCACACAAAGGGCTTCCCCGAGCAGGCGAGGAAGCGCTGCCTTTCCTGCGCTTCCTCTCCCGGTGTATTTTAAACACCCGAGGATGCAACTGGGGGGAAAGATTTGGAGACAAAAGAGCTGAGCATGCTGGGAGCGGCTCCTGGGGCCGGAAAGCCCGCGCCACGCTGGGACCGGGCTCTGGACCCGCCGCCCCTGCCCTCGCTGCCCTCAGGTCCGCCCCCTGCCCGTGCCCGGCCCTCTGATCGGGGCAGATGCTGGGGCTGTGCGCACCGGGCCCGCCCGGCCCCCCGTCTGGGCCCTGCTGGACTCTGCCGTCCTCGCCGCCCTCCCGCCTGCCCAGTAGGCTTAGGGTTGTGGACAGTGAGGGTTTCCAGTTTCCAGGGCTTTGTCAGCCCTCCCCCGCCCCCGCCCGCCACCCGTAGGTCTGTTCTTTCTACAGGAAGTGACCCCAGGTAGGGCCCCTGCCCAGCCTGCTGGAAGGACCTGCCTCCTGAAGGGGCACTGGGTCCTGTCTCTGCCCAGGGGACGGGGGAGGGCCCAGAACTCCCGGCCTCGGCCAGGGGTGGGGCTGAGATCGTTGACCTCATGGAGATGCCGCGGCCAGGGGCCCACCCAGCCCCGGGTCCGCCCCACTACCACCCTGCTCCGTACCGATCTGCCTGCATCGGCCTGGGCGGGGGCACCCTGGCGTGGGGCCCGGGGCTGGGGGGTTTGGGTGCAGGACAGGCTTAGGCTGGGAGCAGGGGCTGTACCTGGCTCTCGCTGGGGATGAGGATGTGGGCAGGGGCAGGCCACAGCGGGGGACGTAGCCAGCCCCCGTGGAGCTGGAGCCTCCCGACAGGCAGGCAGCTCAGCCCCCAGGCTCTCCCCCCGGGGCTGAGGGAGGGCGTGCAGGCTGGAGGGACTCCACGGGCTTCTGGCAGGATGTAGCCTGCTCTCTGGGAGCAGAAAGGTGTCTGCAAGATGACCCGTTAACCCCGAGTGACCGCTGGGCTTCTGGGAGAGGTGGGTGGTGACCGGGCGGCGGGAGCTGGGCCCTGGAGAAGGCAGGCAGACCCGTGAGGGGTGGAGGTGGGGTCTCCTGAGGGCAGGTGGCTTCCTCTGCCACCGTTCCTGGAGGTGTCCTCGTGGCGTGGGCTTGAGGCATGCAGGCCGTCCTTCCTGTACTGGCCGGGCGGGGGGGGGGGGCATCCACCCTCTGGACCACATGTCTAGGGTCCAGGCTACTGGGCCCTGGCTCCAGGGGGTGGAGTGGGGCAGCTTTTCCGGGGCAGGTTTCGGAGGGTCTGCGTGGCGTCCTTAGACAGGCTGTGGGGTACTCCTTCTCGGGGGAAGGGCCTGTCAGTGTCGCCTCTGTGACTCAAACCCAGCCCTTGCCAGAGTGACCACCTACCCTGCCTGGCCACTGACCTTTGAACCCCTTTGAACCACTCCCAAGCCATTCACCCTCTCCTCCTCACACGCATGGGAAACCGAGGCCGCGTGGAGTATGCACCCACGCCGGACGGCGGCTGGGCAGTCTGGACAGCCCGAGCCCCACAAGCCCCTCCCGCCCCAGAGGAGCTCCTTCCCGCCCCCGCCCCCAGCTCAGCTCCAGCAGATGCCCCACGCCCGCCCGTGGCTGGGCTGTCCCCCCCACGCCATACGCCCATGGAGGACGAGAGCCACGAAGTCACCCCCCGTTTGGGAGCACCGGGAGCTGTCATCTGTCCCCTGGGGGCGGCAGATGGCCGCTTAGTTAGGAAAGGAAAACAGCACAATTTAGAATTAGTCCCGGGTGAAAGGTCACCGCCGCATCTGCCCCCCCCCCCCACATGCTGGGAGTTCGCATTTCTATGGAGCGGTGCTGCGGGGCGGGGGAGGGGGCAGCAGGAGGTGGCTGCTCTGGGACAGCAGGGGCTGTTTGTGGGGGGCTGGGCCTCTGGACACCGTCGTCCCCCTCTCCCCGGGGAGGGCAGGGGTCCCATCCGGGGCGCAGCTGGCGAAGGCCGCGTGCCGCTGTGTGGCCAGGAGGCCAGGCCAGGCCAGGTGGGCACCAGGCGGGCAGGCCGGTCTTGGCTGCGTCCCCCCCCCCCCCGCCCGGAGTGAGGATCCGGCTGCCGTCTTGGAAGATGTCCTAGTTGTGGGAAGTCCAGGCCCCCCCCCCACCTCCCTGGCCGCGGGTGGCTGGGGGAGGCTTTGGGGGCCACGTCCCCAGGTCCCCTTTCTTGTTGGTCGCACCTGCCAGGATAGGTGTGGAGGGCGGGACGGTGGGGGGTCTGGGGGGCCCTGAGCTGTGGCCTGAAGGCCCTCCCTCCTCCTGGATGTCTGGGTGTGGGGGGAGGGGTGGGGATGTCTTCCGGCTGCACCCCCAAGGTGGGCAGGACAGGCTGGACGCCACCTGGAGCTCCAGTGGGGGGGGGGAGTGAAAGCAGGGCCTTTGGGACTGGCCCCCCGCTGTCCTCCTCAGAGCCTCCTGCCGGCCCGGTCTGCAGCATGCCGTCACTGTGGGGTCCCGGAACCGGGGTGGCAGCGCGGAGCACAATGGGGTCTCTCAGCCCCTGCGTCCCCCGCGGGGGCCGCCGGCTGCCAGGCTCCCGCCCTGCCCGCCGGGGCTGGCGCCCGGCCACACCCGCCAGAGCAGCTGGGCCTTCCACCAGCGCACCTGCTCCCGCCCGCCCTTTGCCCGCGCCGCCGACGCCTGATTTATGGGGCTGATTCTACCCTCGCCGGTCCGGCCCGATGCGGCCGTGTCAACGGGGGTCGATCCCCCCCGGGCCGCTCATTGGGGTCCGCGTTCGGGGCGGATGGTACGGGGCACGGCCTCCGGGGCGTCGGCTCAAGACGCTGGCGGAGCAGCGCTCAGATCGGGAGTCCCGGGTGCCCACTCCAGACGGAGTGACGGAGCCCCAGCCCGTCCGGGGTGGGGGTGGGGGCGCGTGGGTTCTTCCAGAGCTAGGGGGAGTCTGCCTGGGCGCACCCACCGGGCTTCTCGCCTCCTGGAGCGTCGATCTGCCCGGCCAAGGGCCTCAGCCTGTGCAGGGAGGCGCGGATGGCCGGCTCTGACCCGGCTTTGATCATCACGCTCCCTCCTCCCCGCCCCCCCGCCGTGACTTCGCCAGCGTCAGCGGCTGGGAAAGAAAAAAAGCCTTTTCTCCAAGCGGGACAAGGCCAGCTCCTGGCTGACAAAGGGGCATTGATGGGAAGGAGCGCTGCTTCTGTCTGGCCAGCCTGGCCTGCCGGGTCCCAGGCTCCAGGGCTGCTTCTGGCCAGCCGGTAACTGGACCCGCGCGCGGGGGAGCCCGTGCCCAGAGCTTGGGGTGCCCCAGGAGGCAGGTGGACCTGCGGCTCCCCGCGTGGGGGTGGGGAGAGGGGAGGAGCAGCTGCCCACCCTCCACGGCTTCCCACGCTGCGGCCTGAGTTAACTCCCAGCGGGGGAGGGCGGAGGGGGCGGAGGCAGCGGGAGTCGTGTTTTCTTTAAGCCAGTTGGTTTGGGACTTTTGGCTTCTAGCAACAGATGGTCGGCCGGAGTGGCCATTTTGTGCCCTCCCTACCCAAGCTGTGGTCACGGATGAAAGGCCGGGGCTCACAGAGGCCTCCAGGCCCTGGGACAGGAGGGCAGCCTTGCTGCTAGCCCAGCCCTCCCCTCCCCCCCCCCCCCGTGGGGCCCCTCCCCCACCTCGCAGGGAGGTGTGAGTTCAGCAGCCCGCCCACCGCCAGAGAGGGCCATTTTGTGGGGGTGCTGGCCCTCCCCGCCCCCACTATTTCAGGTGGGCCTGGAGTGGGTGCTTGGCCCAGGCAGGGGGCTGGGGCCGTACGGCACCCCTCCGTGGCCCTGCGTTGGGGGCCTGCGGTGCTGGCCACGGTGGGCCGTTCTGCCTCAGAGGCCCGGCCACTGGGAAGAGCCGGGCCTGGCTGCTCCCAGAGCCCTCCCAGGAGTGGGAGGGCTGGAGGGAGGGTTTCGATTTATGGCCTAGAAGCCAAGCCAGGCCTGCAGGTGGCTGAGCAGGCTGGGCAGGGGGGAGGCGGGGGGCGGGGGACACCGTTGGGGTGTGGCGGGCAGGGAGCCCGTCAGTGCCGGGAGCAGGAGACCAGGGCTGCGGGTAGCAGGCCCCTTCCCGCCGCCCTGGTCCCTGGGGGCTTCGCCCGGCTCACCGGTGTGAACTGGGGGCGTCTGCGTTCGGCCTGGGCTGCCCTGGGTGTGTGTCCTCTAGACCTCCGAGGGGGCTGGGAACGCCAGCCCGCCTCCCGGCAGAGCCCCTCGGAGGTTCCCTGGCGGAAGGGACCCCAAGGGGAGAGAAAGCGGGCAGCGGTCCATCCATCCGCGTCTGCCCAGCTTCCCGCCTTTGCTGTGCTATTGATGTTTGAGTCGCAGGAACCATGAACTCCTTTATTGCCGGAGTGATGCATATTCATTATGGAGACGCTGGAAGGGAAGGCCGAGGGCCTCCCGGAGGACTTCACAAAGCTCCCTCCCCTCCCCCAGGGCCTCCTCCCGCCCCGCGGCCCCGAGTGGACCCGCACACCTGCTTGTGTTTGAATGTTTCGGTCTGTAGCCCGTCTCTCAATTCACGGTGGTGGTTACGTCTTTTTAGGGAGGTGAAGTTCACTTAGTGACGTGAACCACTCTAAAGGACCAGGCCAGTGGCGTGGTGCACCCCTACCACTGTTTCCTTCCGGAATCTTTTGTCATTTCCAAGGAACCCGGACCCGCCTGGCAGCCCCCTGCCTGGGCTCTGGACCCCCAGCCGGGGTGGGGGACCAGGAGGGCGGGCGCTAACCCCCCCGTGTCTGCCGACAGCTGCACGGGGGCCTTTGTGGGCCGGCGGTGCCAGGACCCCAACCCGTGCCTCAGTGCCCCGTGCAAGAACGCCGGGACCTGCCACCTGGTGGACCGCGGGGGCTCGGTGAACTACGCCTGCAGCTGCCCCCTGGGCTTCTCCGGGCCCCTCTGCCTGACGCCCCTGGACAACGCCTGCCTGACCAACCCGTGCCGCAACGGGGGCACCTGCGACCTGCTGCAGCTCACGGAGTACAAGTGCCGCTGCCCCCCTGGCTGGTCAGGTGAGCACGGGGTGGGGGGGGGTGGGGGGGAGGCCTCGCCCCCAGGAGCCGCGCCGGCCGCCAGCTCGGAGGGGTCGTCGGGAGCACCGCGCGGGCACTCCCGGGGCCCCCTGCCCTGCCCAGCCCCGGGCCTGTCTGCCCGCCCGCCCGCCCGCCCGGCCGGTGCCCGGGGCTCCCGGTGTGGGCCGAGAGCACAAGGGCCCCCCCGCCCCCCGCCTGGATTCTGGCTGTCCTGGGATGCCCCGTCTGTAGAAGGGCGGCCATCTTGCGGCAGGTCCCCGAGAACCGGGGAGGCTGTGCCGCCGCCGGTCCGTTCCGGGCCGCTGCTTTCGGGGCGCTGCCGGCCGCCCGGCTCTGGCCCGGGGGGAGCGCGGTCCGGCCTGACCCTCCCTCCTCACCCCCTCAGGGAAGTCCTGCCAGCAGGCTGACCCGTGTGCCTCCAACCCCTGCGCCAACGGCGGCCAGTGCCTGCCCTTCGAGGCCTCCTACATCTGCCGCTGCCCGCCGGGCTTCCACGGCGCCACCTGCAGGCAGGACGTGAACGAGTGCAGCCAGACGCCGGGGCTGTGCCGCCACGGGGGCACGTGCCACAACGAGGTGGGCGGCTACCGCTGCGCCTGCCGGGCCGCCCACACCGGGCCCCACTGCGAGCTGCCCTACGTGCCCTGCAGCCCCTCGCCCTGCCTCAACGGCGGCACCTGCCGCCCCACCGGGGACGCCACCCACGAGTGCGCCTGCTTGCCAGGTGGGCCTCCCGCCCCGCGCCCCGCCCCGCCCCGCCGGTCCCGAGGGGCTCGGGAGGGGGCACCCGGTGTGGAGGGCTCCGTGGGGGGCGGGGCGACTCGGTGGTGGCCCCCGCTTGCCCGGGGGTCCTGCGTGCTGTGACCCGGACAGCCGGGCGCACGACTCTCTGAGGGGCGCTCCCCCCCCCCAGAGCTGCCCCCCCCCCCGAAGCCCGCGGCACCCCTGCCCCGGCCCTGAGCCTCCTGGGTCGGGCGTGAGTCTACAGCGGCTCACACGCCGCCCCCTCCGCCTTCTGAGCCCCAAGTGCCACGCGGGAGTCACGCCGCGTGGACGGAGCGTCTGGGGTGCGCAGCCCCGGGGGACTTCCCCTTCGCTCCCGGGATGGGGGGCCCGGGATGCCGGGGGGGGGCTCCCCAGCAGCGGCTCTGCTGTCTCATGGAGGGCAGAACTGTAGGCCCAGCCCCCCGCGCCCCGAGTGACGGTTCTCCTTGGAGCGAACCCTGCCCAGGCGGAAGCCAAGGCCGCGGTTTGAGAGCCTGTCCGTCAGCTGCGCACGGACCGGTTCCGAGGAAGCGGGGGGGTTCAGGACGCGGAAGAGGCTCGGGTGACTCCACAGCTGCCCTGTCCCCTGGCCACCCTGGCTGGGCCCTACCAAAGGGGAAGCTCCCCCCGCTTCAGGCTGTGCGTGCAGACGCGGGCCTGCACGCTTCCTGAAAAGTCACCGGTGACCGCCCTGGGGTCACGGCCCAGGAGTCGGGGGGTCTCAGGGTCACGGTCTGGGGTCACGGCCAGGAGTCGGGGGGTCTCAGGGTCATGCGTCTGGGCTGGGCCCCCCCTCCACTCCTCCTAACGAGGGGATACCCGCCTCCTGGAGAGGGGCCCCGGACACTGCAAGGTCGGGACCAGTGAGGGCCCACTGCCTAGGGGTCTGGACTCTCCCGGGGGGCCTGTGCCAGGCCCTCAGCAGCTAAGCCCCCCCTCAGACGGTCAGAGACCCTCCTCACCTCCAGGGACTTGCCTGAGGCGTGGCGGGGCACCCTGAGCCCCGGGAGGCCCCACCGGGATTGGGAGTTGTCACTCTGGCCGTGCCCCACCCCACCCAGCCCCACCCGGCCCGGCCCTTCCTGGGAGGCATTGCGCAGCGGAGGCTCCGGACCGCGTGCCTGTGGGGCTCCCCCCTCCGCTCCGCCCCCCACCCCCCGCAGTCTTCAGCACTCCCGCGGGCAGCCCCCAAGTAGTGTGGTGGGGCCCGGGAGCTCTGGCCCTAGGCTCCCATTTGGGGTGCTCGCTCCAAGCCGGTGCCACCGGGCGTGATTGAGCTCTCCCAGCCTCTAGCTTTTGCTCCAGTGGGGCGGGTGGGGGGAGGAGTCCCAGGGGAGGAGCCACAGGGGTGGGTGCCGGCGGGTTCAAAGGCACCCCCAGAGGGGCGTTAATCAGTAACTGGCTGCAGGTTTGGCTGTTGCCACGCTCGCCTTTCTGAGTTGATCATTGAACCGGGAGTTGAGTGGGATTAACGGCTAACTGGCCTGGCGGGGGCGGGCTGCAGGGCCATGCCTCCAGCAGCGGTCCCTGCGGAGGGCTGGCACCCCGTTCTGCCCCTGTCCCCCAAGGGGAAAGGGTCGTGCCGCCTCGCCTGAGCGAGCCTCCCCGGGTCCCCCCGCCCCAGGTCCCGGCACCGCGGTGGCCGTGGCCAGCCGCCCCGGGGCAGGGCGCCACTGTCCTGGGCACCGGCGGGAGAGGTTCCGGGGTGTTCTTTGGTGTCTGTGTTAAACCCAGCGCCTCCTTCTGCGCGTGCTGTCTTTTCACTCCGGGTTGGCACTCCTCCACTTGAACCACACCTCCGCTTTAGTCTCTCACTGGTTATTGACGGGTAGAGTCTCAGGCTGGCTTTGAACCTAGATCCTCAGGTCTCGGCCTCCTGAGTAGACAGGATTACGAGCACGAACCACCAGTGTGCCCGGCTAGGAGGGGTTTTGTGGCAGAACCTTCTAGAACCCTGCCCTCCGTCCACTCGGCCCCGTGCGCGAGGTCTGTCTGCGGAAGAGCGTGTCCCCCGAGGACACAGGGCGAGGACCGGTCGTGGGAGCTGAGCGGACCCAGGGGCGCAGGCCAGGCCACCGGCGGGCGGCGCCTCCGCCCGGAGCGGTGTCGCCGCCCGGCCCGGAACCGGAGAGACCGGATGCCCAGGGCACAGGGCAGGTCGCCCCGGCGGGCCCGAAGCTGGGGTGGAGGCTGACCCGCCCCCCGTGCCCCCCCCCCCCCCCCCCGCAGGCTTCGCCGGCCAGAACTGTGAGGAAAACGTCGACGACTGTCCCGGAAACAACTGCAAGAACGGGGGCGCCTGCGTGGACGGCGTGAACACCTACAATTGCCGCTGCCCCCCGGAGTGGACAGGTGGGTGGGGGGCAGGGCCGGTGGAGGCCCCGGGCGCCCCCTCCCCCCGGCCAGCGCAAGCGCCCCCTCCCCCCGCCCTCCTCGACACCCCGGAGCCAGGCATCGGCGCTGGCCGGGGGCGGGGGCGTGAACGCAGGGGGCTTCCCGGAGGGCCCCCGCGGGGCGGCTCGGGGTGACGGTCCCCTGCCCGCTCAGGCCAGTACTGCACGGAGGACGTGGACGAGTGCCAGCTCATGCCCAACGCCTGCCAGAACGGGGGGACCTGCCACAACACCCACGGCGGCTACAACTGCGTGTGCGTCAACGGCTGGACGGGCGAGGACTGCAGCGAGAACATCGACGACTGCGCCAGCGCCGCCTGCTTCCACGGGGCCACCTGCCACGACCGCGTGGCCTCCTTCTACTGCGAGTGCCCCCACGGGCGCACCGGTGAGCCGAGGCGCGGGGCCCCCCGGGACCGCGGCGGGGCCGCCCCCGTCTCCCAGAATGCCCCGGGTGCCCGGGGGGGGGGACGCTCGGGGGGGCGGTGCCCGCTGACCTCTCCCGCCCCGCCCAGGTCTGCTGTGCCACCTCAACGACGCGTGCATCAGCAACCCCTGCAACAAGGGCTCCAACTGTGACACCAACCCCGTCAACGGCAAGGCCATCTGCACCTGCCCCCCGGGGTACACGGGGCCGGCCTGCAGCCAGGACGTGGACGAGTGCGCGCTGGGTAGGTCCCGGCGCGGGGCGCGGGGCGCGGGGGGCGGCCGGCCGCGGGCACGGATGGGAGGGGCGTCTGGCCCCCCAGGGAGCAGCAGTCTGACGGAGGCCGGGGTGTCCCTCACCCGTGTCCCCCCCCCCACCAGGTGCCAACCCCTGTGAGCACGCGGGCAAGTGCCTGAACACGCTGGGGTCCTTCGAGTGCCAGTGTCTGCAGGGCTACACGGGCCCCCGCTGCGAGATCGACGTCAACGAGTGCATCTCCAACCCCTGTCAGAACGACGCCACCTGCCTGGACCAGATCGGGGAGTTCCAGTGTATCTGCATGCCCGGTGCGTCCTCGGGGGGGGGGGGGGGACCCCGGGGAAACCGAGGCTGGGCCCGCGGGGCGCAGGGAAGGGGCGGAGCCCGGGGGAGGGGTGGCCGCCTGGGTGGAGCGTTTCCGTCCCAGGCCCCCGGCTGAGGGCCGGGGGGGGGGGGGCCCCGCGGGGGGGCCGTTCCGGCTGACCGCGCCCGCGCGCAGGTTACGAGGGCGTGCACTGCGAGGTGAACACGGACGAGTGTGCCAGTGGCCCCTGCCTGCACGACGGCCGCTGTCTGGACAAGATCAACGAGTTCCTGTGCGAATGCCCCACCGGTGAGGAGGCCGCTGCCCGGGGCCCCGCGCCGTCCGCAGCCCTGCCGGGGCCAGAGGAGCCATCCTGCTCTGGGGGGGCGGGGGCCACACAGGGGAGGGAGCCTGCCAGAGTCAGGACCCAGCAGCAAGTGTTCCTAGGCCTCCCCCCGCCCCCGCCCCAGGAGGCCAGGCCGGGCCACACATGGCAGGTGCACCCCGCTGGGTGTGGGGACCCCTCCCCTCCCCACTTCTCCCCACCTCCACCTCACGGCCAGGGAGGGGAGAGGAGCCGAGAGGGAGCGCCTGGAGAAGGGTCAGCCCTACGGTGGGGGGGGGGGGGGGTGGCCGGGCCTCAGCCTCCCAGACACTGGAGAGCAGGGGAACCCCATTCACAACCCAGTGTGGCTGTATCCATGGCAACCAGCCCGGTTTGGGGAGAAAGGGCCCTCTGTTGGGTGAGGAGAGGCAGCCAGCGGCCATGCCAGGGGAGCGAGCGAGCGAGCGAGCGCTTTGATCCGAGGGGTGGGCCGGAGTGGGCGGGAGAGTCCCCGGGGTCTGCCGAGCCCCCTCGGGGCAGTCCACGGGCCAAGGCGCGCCCGCGGGGCGGCGGGGCGGCCCCGTGACCGTCCCCGTGACCGTCCCCTTCCCGCCGCAGGCTTCAGCGGCCACCTGTGTCAGTACGACGTGGACGAGTGTGCCAGCACGCCGTGCAGGCATGGTGCCAAGTGCCTGGACGGGCCCAACACGTACACCTGCGTGTGCGCGGAAGGTGCGGGGGGGAGGCGGCGGGGGGGGGGGCGGGGGAGGGGGGAGAGGTGAGATCGCCCCCGCCCTGGGGCATGCCCAGGTCCGCCCCGACCAGGCCCCGTCTCAGTCACGGCCCGGGGCGGCAGAGCCGAGCGGCCGGGCGGGGAGCGGCGGTCCTAAGCCCCCCCCCCCCATCCCGTGAGCCAGGCTACACCGGGACGCACTGCGAGGTGGACATTGACGAGTGCGACCCCGACCCCTGTCACTACGGCTCCTGCAAGGACGGCGTGTCCACCTTCACCTGCCTCTGCCAGCCCGGCTACACCGGCCACCACTGTGAGACCAACATCAACGAGTGCCACAGCCAGCCCTGCCGCCACGGCGGCACCTGCCAGGACCGCGACAACGCCTACCTCTGCTTCTGCCTCAAGGGGACCACAGGTGCGGGGCCGGGCCGGCGGGGGCGGGGGCGGGGGCCGGGCCGGGGAGCTGACCGCCCCCCGCCGCCCCATCGCGTCTCCCCAGGACCCAACTGCGAGATCAACCTGGACGACTGCGCGAGCAGCCCCTGTGAAGCCGGCACGTGCCTGGACAAGATCGACGGCTACGAGTGCGTCTGCGAGCCCGGCTACACAGGTGCGGCGGGCCGTCGGCCCCAGGGCCTCTGCGCCAGCCCGGGCGGGGGGGGGGGAGCGTGCGGGCTCACCGTGGCCCCTGCCCCCCCCCCCCGCGGGCTGTGAGGGCCGGGCGGGCACTCGAAGGCCGGGCATCTGCACCCCCTCCGCTCCCCGACACCTGCCTTTGCGCAAGGCCCCTGGGGCGGGGCCTGGGGGAAGCCGACAGGAAACTGAGGCCCAGGCGGGGGGACAGGCCCCGGGCCCCGAAGTCAGCGTCCCCTCCCGCCCGCAGGGAGCATGTGCAACATCAACATTGACGAGTGTGCGGGCGGCCCCTGCCACAACGGGGGCACCTGCGAGGACGGCATCGCCGGCTTCACCTGCCGCTGCCCCGAGGGCTACCACGACCCCACCTGCCTGTCCGAGGTCAACGAGTGCAACAGCGACCCCTGCATCCACGGGGCCTGCCGGGACAGCCTCAACGGGTGAGGGGCGGGGGCGGGGCGGGGCACGCCGCGGGGGCGGGGCACGCCGCGGGCGTGGGGCGGGGCGGCCGCGGGGGCGGGGCACGCCGCGGGGGCGGGGCGGGGCGGCCGCGGGGGCGGGGCTCGCCGCGGGGGCGGGGCGGGGCGGCCGCGGGGGCGGGGCACGCCGCGGGCGTGGGGGCGGGGCGGCCGCGGGGGCGGGGCCCACAGCCTCCCATGGGCCCTGGTATCATGGGTGCCTGTTGTGCCGTCTCGCCCCGGGCACCGTCCTCGGTGCCCCCATCTCGGGCCAGGCGGGCACCCCCGCCCCCACCTGGAAGGGCTCAGGCGTGCCCGAGCGCACGCTGCCACGCCGCCCAGCCCCGCGGAGGAGCCGCGCGCGGCTGCGCGGCGCACGCCCGGGCCGTGCCACCAGCAGCGTGGTCGCTTCCAGGTACAAGTGCGACTGTGACCCCGGCTGGAGCGGGACCAACTGCGACGTCAACAACAACGAGTGCGCGTCCAACCCTTGTGTCAACGGGGGCACCTGCAAGGACATGACCGGCGGCTACGTGTGCACCTGCCGGGCCGGCTTCAGCGGTGAGCGGGGCCGTCTCCGCGGGGCGTGGCCTCCGCGGGGCCCTCGTGGCCCGCGGCCTCCTCCTCCTCCTCTGGGTGCCGGGCGGGTGCCCCGCGCGGAGGGCTCACGGCCGCCCCTCCCTCCAGGCCCTAACTGCCAGACCAACGTGAACGAGTGCGCCTCCAACCCCTGCCTCAACCAGGGCACCTGCATCGACGACGTGGCCGGCTACAGGTGCAACTGCCCGCTGCCCTACACAGGTGCGGCCCGGTGGGCGGGGACGGCGGGGGTAGCCGTGCGGGGGGAGGGGGGCCCTGCACGTGGCGGAGGGGCGGGGGGAGTCGCCCCATGAGCGGGAGCCTGGAGGAAGTTGTTATCTGTCCCAGTCGGTGGTTTATCTGCTGCCTGGCCAGCGGGGGTGTGGGGCCCCTGTGGGGGGGCGGTGGGGGGAGGGGGAAGGGGACACAGGGCCACCCCCCTCCCCCCCCCCCCCGTGGCTCTGCATCTCCTCGGCATTGTGTGGGTCTTTGGGGGCTGGGCTGACTTCCTCCACTGCTAAGGATTCCTTTGACGGCAGCCTCTTTGTGTGAGGGGACAAGGCGCCTTCTGTTCGGATTTGCAGAGGCGAGAGGCATTTCCCCAGTGTCCAGCCCTGCTGGAGGGGGTGCCCGAGAGATGGGGCGCCCTGTGGGGGAGATAGGCAGAGCGTTAAACCCGAGCCCCTAGGGCCTAGCAGGCCCCCTCGGGGCTGCCCACCCGGCGACGGCCCAGGGCCGGGACGGTGTTTGCTTTCGCCAGAGGCAGGGACCTGGATTTGGTCTCCCACGCCGGCCAGGGAGGGAGCCGTCGGCGGCTGGGCTTGCCCCGGGTCCCGTCCCGTCGGACGCAGTGCTATCGGGCCCAGCGGGAGGAGCCAGCCCGCGCTGACCCGCTTCCTGTCCGCCCGCTTCCTGCTTCCCTTCGCACAATTGTCGGAAACTCTGGCGAAGTTCCTGCCCGCCCAGGTCACCGGGGCAACCGATAGACAGGGAGGCCCTGGAAAGTCACAGTAGCACACTGGGGACACCGTAGGGGACGAGGACCGTAGCCCTTCCTCCCCCTCAGAGACTGGCCTGGCCGTAAACAGGAAAGCCGGCCCGGGCCGAGGACCCCAGGCTGTGCGCCCCTGGGTCCCCGCAAGCGGGTGGGTGCTCCCGGGAGCACGGCAGGCCCGGCCCCTCCGTCACAGCCTGACCGGGAGCCTCCTGCGCCAGGCCTGTCCTGGTCCCTGGGAGCCTTGGCTGGAAGGGCACACGGGGGGCCCCTGCCTCCCTTTGCCTCCCTACAGGACCGGCGGAGCTTGCCGATGACGGGCTCTAGCCCGTGGGGCCCAGCGCGGCCCTGGGTTCCACTGAGCGTCTCTCTCCCCCAGGGGCCACGTGTGAGGTGGTGTTGGCGCCGTGCACCCCCAGCCCCTGCAAAAACAGTGGGGCGTGCAAGGAGTCGGAGGACTACGAGAGCTTCTCCTGCATCTGTCCCCCGGGGTGGCAGGGTAAGGCTGGCCCGGTGGTCCAGCATGGCAGGGTGAGGCTGGCCCGATCCCAGCTGGGCTGGAGCGGGGAGGCTGAGCGGTCTCGGGGCTGGGCCAGCTCCTGGACAGGAGGGAGTGGGCTCGGGCTCCAGTGTTGGGCGTTGGATGTGTGAGCACCCAGGAGCCGCCTGTCTGGAGGCTCTAGAGCCAGGAGCTGGCCTTGGAGGACTCTTCCTGACCTCCTGCTTTCTGTGTGTGTGTGTGTGCGTGCACCTTCCAGTACTGGGGCTTGAACTCGGGGTGTGAGTGCTGTTGGATTTTTCGCTCAAGGCTGGCATTCTGCCACTTGCGCCACAGTTCCGCTTCCCGCTTTTCGGTGATTAACTGGAGGTCGAAGTCCCACAGGCTTTGTTGCCTGGGCTGGCTTTGCCCTGCCATCCTTGGCTCTCGGCCTCCTGAGTAGCTGGGATTGTAGGCGTGAGCCGCCCGCGTGCCCGGCTCCTTCCCGACTTCCTTCCTGTAGTCTTCTGGGTTCGAGGCAGAGCTGGGGGGGGGGGGGGGGGAGAGGCCGATTCTCCAGGGCCCAGGCCTGGGGGCGGAGGCCATGGTGACGGCCGGTTCCTCCTCCCCGCAGGGCAGACCTGCGAAGTGGACATCAACGAGTGTGTGAAGAGCCCCTGCCGGAACGGCGCGTCCTGCCTCAACGCCCAGGGGGGCTACCGCTGCCTGTGCCAGGCCGGCTACACGGGCCGCAACTGCGAGAGCGACATCGACGACTGCCGGCCCCAGTAAGCGCCCCCGCGGGCCTGGGCCGGGCCGGGCTGGTGCCGGGCGTCTGCGCTGGGTCCGCCCGCCCGTGGCGGGGCCGGGCCGGGGGGAGGGCCGGGGGGAGGGCGGCCTCACGGGGCTCTGCAGCCAGCCCCTAAGTGCTGGGCAGGGAGCGGTGCCCACCTGTCCCGGGCCACAGAGGGCCGAGGGAGGCGGGGCCTGCCGCTCCCCAGGGCCCCGCCCCGGCTCAGGCTCTCGCCCCGCCCCCCGCAGACCCGTGTCACAACGGGGGCTCCTGCACGGACGGCGTCAACGCGGCCTCCTGCGACTGCCTGCCGGGGTTCCAGGGCGCCTTCTGCGAGGAGGACATCAACGAGTGCGCCAGCGACCCCTGCCGCAACGGCGCCAACTGCACGGACTGCGTGGACAGCTACACCTGCACCTGCCCCGCGGGCTTCAACGGCATCCACTGCGAGAACAACACGCCCGACTGCACGGAGAGGTGCGGGGCGGCGGCCGCGGGGGGGACCCTCCCGCTCCCGGGCTGCTGCGGGCGGGGGACGACGACGACGGGCCCCCAGCCCCGAGCTGTGGGACGCTGTGTGTTGTTGGGTAGGGTGGCGCTCCTCCCACCGGAGCCGTGTCATTGCCTTCCCTGACTTACGACGGGAAACCTCACCGAGCTCTTGTGGAAGCCTCCGTGAGCCTCTTATCAAACAATAGATGGGAGCTCTGTAACCCATCTTGTTTCCCCTTTTGCCATGGCTGCCAGGAAGCCGAGTGTTAAATGTCAATCTCATCTGGGGTTTGTGACGCAGCGATTTCCTGTATTATTCTGGCTCTTCCTTTAACCAGTGTATACATATGTGTATGGTAGAGCCCCATTCAACATGTTATACAAAGGCAAAGGAGGGCTGGGAAGGTGGCCTAGTGGTAGAGTGCTTGCCTAGCATGCATGAAGCCCCGGGTTCGATTCCTCAGCACCACATACACTGAAAAAGCCAGAAGTGGCGCTGTGGCTACCAGTGGCAGAGTGCTAGCCTTGAGCAAAGAGGCCAGGGACAGTGCTCAGGCCCTGAGTTCAAAGCCAGGACTGGCAAAAAAAAACAAACCACAGGCCAAGGAAGGGGGTGTGCGGTGGCAGGAGTGGAGGGGCGGTGCGGGACTGGAGGTGTCTCCTTGGGTGGGGCCCCTCCCCCTGCGCCCACTGACTCCGCCCCGCCACCTGCCCGCCTCCAGCTCCTGCTTCAACGGCGGCACCTGCGTGGACGGCATCAACTCCTTCACCTGCCTGTGTCCTCCGGGCTTCACGGGCAGCTACTGCCAGTACGACGTGAACGAGTGCGACTCTCGGCCCTGCCTGCACGGGGGCACCTGCCAGGACAGCTACGGCACCTACAAGTGCGCCTGCCCCCAGGGCTACACCGGCCTCAACTGCCAGGTGAGCCCCGCCGCCCGGGGCTGCGTGGCGGGGTGGCCTTCCCGGCTCCAGGGTGGGCGGGCGGGCCAGGTTCTCCGGAGGTGGGCAGGGCGCGCGTGGCCGTGTGCGGGCCGTGGACATCTCGCTTTCGTGGCTTGGAAAGGATCTGCAGAAGGACGTTCTTTCCGGAAATGGCGAGGGCTGGGGGGCTGGAGCCGCCGGTGGGGTTGGGGTCCCCATTCCTCCCTAGAATGGGGCGTGTAGTCTGGCGAGGGCGGGGGAGGCGGGGCCGAGCGCGGGGAGGCGGGGCCGAGCGCGGGGGCGGGGCCGAGCGCGGGGGCGGGGCCGAGCGCGGGGGGCGGGGCCGAGCACGGGGGGCGGGGCCGAGCGCTGACCCCAGCCGCCCGCCCGCCCGCCCTCAGAACCTGGTGCGCTGGTGCGACTCGTCCCCCTGCAAGAACGGCGGGCAGTGCTGGCAGACCAGCACCCTGTACCGCTGCCAGTGCCACAGCGGCTGGACCGGCTTCTACTGCGACGTGCCCAGCGTGTCGTGCGAGGTGGCCGCGCGGGGAGCGGGGTGAGCGCCGTGCCCGGGGCGGGGCTGGGGGGGGCCCAGGCCGGGCACCGCAGGCCGGGCGCTCACCGCCCTCCCACCCCGCCCGCCCACAGGCATCGACGTCGCCCGCCTGTGCCAGCACGGGGGGCTGTGCGTGGACGCCAACAACACGCACCACTGCCGCTGCCAGGCCGGCTACACGGGCAGCTACTGCGAGGACGAGGTGGACGAGTGCTCGCCCAGCCCCTGCCAGAACGGGGCCACCTGCACCGACTACCTGGGCGGCTACTCCTGCAAGGTGCGCGCCGGGTGGGGCGGGCGATCTCGGGAGGCGCCCGGGAGGGGGAGGCAGCGCCGAGCCGGCGGGGTGCGGCCTCCCTCGCCTGCGCGGGGCTCGGGCTCGGCTCTCGCCCCGCTCCCCTAGGACGGTGACTCAGCTTTGTTCTGGGTCTGCCGGCTGGGGTCTCCCCACGGGGCCACCGGGCGGGAGGGGCTGGAGCCTGGCGGGGGTCCGGGAGGCCTCAGGCGACCCCGGCGGCGTGCCCCGGGGTGGGAGGAGGGCGCTGCCCCCGCCCCCGCCCCCGCCGAGCTGGGCCCCGTCCGTTCTCTGCCCCTGCTCAGTGCGTGGCCGGCTACCACGGGGCCAACTGCTCCGAGGAGATCAACGAGTGCCTGTCGCAGCCCTGCCAGAACGGGGGCACCTGCATCGACCTCACCAACACCTACAAGTGCTCTTGCCCGCGGGGCACCCAGGGTACGCCGCCCCCCACAGTGGGGCAGGGACTGCGCCGGGAGGGGCGCGCTGGGAACCCCGCTTTGGCTCGTTGGGACGGGGGGTGGGGGGGGCCTCTTCTTCACTTCCTGAGCATCCCCGCGGCCCTGGGCCGGGGCGGGGTGAGGGCGTGGGCGGGGCACGGCGTGGGCGGGGCACGGCGTGGGCGGGGCACGGCGTGGGCGGGGCGAGGGCGTGGCCGGCGCCAGCCGCTGACGGCCTCCGACCCCCACAGGCGTGCACTGTGAGATCAACGTGGACGACTGTAACCCCCCGGCTCGACCCCGCTTCGCGGGGCCCCAAGTGCTTCAACAACGGCACCTGCGTGGACCAGGTGGGCGGCTACACCTGCTCGTGCCCGCCGGGTTTCGTGGGCGAGCGGTGCGAGGGCGACGTCAACGAGTGCCTGTCCAACCCCTGCGACGCCCGTGGCACCCAGAACTGTGTGCAGCGCATCAACGACTTCCACTGCGAGTGCCGGGCCGGACACACCGGTGGGTGCGAGGCCGGGGAGGCCGGGCCGGGGCGCCGTGCGGACTGGGGGGGAGGGGACGGTGGGGGGGACGGCGCCTCAGTTTCCGCTTTCTCCCAGGGCGCAGATGTGAGTCCGTCATCAATGGCTGCAAGGGCAAGCCGTGCAAGAACGGGGGCACCTGTGCCGTGGCCGCCAACATGGCGCGTGGCTTCATCTGCCGGTGTCCTGCGGTAGGTGTCCCGTGGCGGGCGTGCCGGGCGTGGTGGGCGGAATCCCCAGGAGGCCCCTGGGCCCTGTGGAGGTCTGAGGGCACTGCCGTGGGCGGGCATGCTTCTCACCCTGCACCCCACGGCAGCTCGGCCCACGGGGAAGCTGGGGCCTCGGGTTCCCTCCTCCTCCCCCTCCTCCCTCCCCCGGTGCGTTTTGGAGTGTGTCTCTCCACGCCGCACAAGCACCAGACCACCTCTGACTCCCACTGTAACATCATCTTATCTGTTAATCTTTTTTCTTTTGCCAGTCCTGGCCTTGGACTCAGGGCCTGAGCACTGTCCCTGGCTTCTTCCCGCTCAAGGCTAGCACTCTGCCACTTGAGCCACAGCGCCACTTCTGGATTTTTCTGTATATATGCTGCTGGGGAATCGAACCCAGGGCTTCATGTATACGAGGCGAGCACTCTACCACTAGGCCATATTCCCAGCCCTAGTATCTGTACCTATCTTTCTCACTTAAAAGTATTTTTTTTAATTGCTATGATAAAGGTGGTGTATAGGGGTGTTACCTTTACCTAAGTCAGAAAGAGTACCTTTCTCTTTGGACAGTGTCACCCCTCCCTTCCCTTGCTGTCTCCCAGTTTTTCCCTCCCGTTCCCACCCGCAAGCCGTACAATCCATTTTTGACACAGTCTGTCTTGCCAGCCGTAGGTCTTGACCTCGGGCCTGGGTATTGTCACCGAGCTTTGTTGCTGTTGCTGTTGCTCTACGCTTTTCAGCCACAGCCCCGCTCCCAGTCTTTAGATGGCTCGTTGGAGATGAGAGTCTCCTGGCGTTCCCGCGCAGCTGGCTTCCAGCAGCGATCTCAGCCTCCTGAGCAGCTGGGACTACAGGCGTGAGCCGCCAGTGCCCAGCTCGTTTTCAAGATGCTAACTCATTTTAGAGCGGCTTTAGGCTGACCGGCCGACGGCAGGCGTCGAGAGGGGTCCTTCGCCCCACCTCTGCTGCCCTCTCCCAGGACCTTTTCTCTTTCCCTTCTGCCCCGTGTTGGGGGATTTTCCGGTGGCTGCCGTCTTGGGGCGGGGGGCCTGGAGGTCATGGCGAGAGCCGGCACTGACGCGGTGTCCAGGCGTCTGCGCTGGGTGTGGAGACACGAGTGTGCATCTGCCACCATCTGCCACCCGCCCGCCCTCCCCCTGTCCCCAAAGCCCCTGGCCACCCCCTGACCCCCCCCCCCCCGTGTGGAGACTGTGTCCCGAGGCCTGGTGGGGAGGGGGGACAGGCCACGGACCCCCGTCCCCCCCCCCGCCTGCCCCGCCGTGCCCGTGCTGACCCCCCGCCGCCCCCTCCTCCCCCCGCAGGGCTTCGAGGGCGTCACCTGCGAGAACGACGCCCGCACCTGCGGGAGCCTGCGCTGCCTCCACGGCGGCACGTGCGTCTCGGGGCCCCGCGGGCCCACCTGCCTGTGCCGGGGCCCCTTCACGGGCCCCGAGTGCCAGTTCCCGGCCGGCAGCCCCTGCGTGGGCGACAACCCCTGCTACAACCAGGGCACCTGCGAGCCCGCCGCCGAGAGCCCCTTCTTCCGCTGCCTGTGCCCCGCCAAGTTCAACGGGCTGCTGTGCCACATCCTGGACTACAGCTTCGCGGGGGGCGCGGGGCGCGACATCCCCCCGCCGCCGGTGGAGGAGGCGTGCGCCCTGCCCCAGTGCCGGGAGGACGCGGGCAACAAGGCGTGCAACCCGCAGTGCAACAACCACGCGTGCGGCTGGGACGGCGGCGACTGCTCCCTCAACTTCAACGACCCCTGGAAGAACTGCACGCAGTCCCTGCAGTGCTGGAAGTACTTCGGCAACGGCCGCTGCGACGCGCAGTGCAACACCGCCGGCTGCCTCTTCGACGGCTTCGACTGCCAGCGCACCGAGGGCCAGTGCAAGTGAGGCGGGGAGGAGCGCGCGGGGGGCGGGGCCGGCGGGGGGCGGGGCCGGCGCAGGAGGGCCAGTGCAAGTGAGGCGGGGCGGGGCGGGGGCGGGGCCAGCGCACCGAGGGGCCAGTGCAAGTGAGGCCGGGAGGAGCGCGCGGGGGGCGGGGCCGGCGGGGGGCGGGGCCGGCGCAGGAGGGCCAGTGCAAGTGAGGCAGGGCGGGGGCGGGGGCGGGGCCAGCGCACCGAGGGCCAGTGCAAGTGAGGCCGGGAGGAGCGCGCGGGGGGCGGGGCCGGCGGGGGACGGGGCCGGCGCAGGAGGGCCAGTGCAAGTGAGGCGGGGCCTGGGCGGGGGCGGGGGCGGGGCCAGCGCACCGAGGGCCAGTGCAAGTGAGGCGGGGCCTGGGCGGGGGCGGGGCCAGCGCACCGAGGGCCAGTGCAAGTGAGGCCGGGAGGAGCGGGGGGCGGGGCCGGGGCCAGTGCAAGTGAGGCGGGGCCCGGGCGGGGGAGGGGCCAGCGCACCGAGGGCGGGGCACACGGGGGCGGGGCGGCCGCTAGAGCACACACCACCACCACCCCCCCCCCCCCCCCCGCAGCCCCCTGTACGACCAGTACTGCAAGGACCACTTCAGAGACGGGCACTGCGACCAGGGCTGCAACAGCGCCGAGTGCGAGTGGGACGGGCTGGACTGCGCGGAGCACGTGCCCGAGCGGCTGGCGGCCGGCACGCTGGTGCTGGTGGTGCTGGTGCCGCCCGAGCGGCTGCGCAACAACTCCCTGTCCTTCCTGCGGGAGCTCAGCCACGTGCTGCACACCAACGTGGTCTTCAAGCGGGACGCGCAGGGCCAGCACATGATCTTCCCCTACTACGGCCACGAGGAGGAGCTGCGGAAGCACCCCATCAAGCGGGCCGCGGCGGCCTGGGCCCCGCCCGGCCACCCCCCGGCCCTGCTGCTCTCCCCCGGAGCCGCCGCCGCCACCGCCGGCAGGCGCCAGCGCCGGGAGCTCGACCCCATGGACATCCGAGGGTGAGTGGGCTCTGCGTCCTCGGGCCCGCCCGATCGCCCAGGAGGGACGGACGTTCCCCGAGGGCCCGGGACGCCGCGGCTGGCGCGGTCAGAAAGGGCGGCATTGCCAGGCGGCCCGCGCACCCTCCCTGGTCTCCTGGGGAAGCCAGAGGGCAGAGGGGCGGGGGCTGTGAGGGCAGGCGGGTGGAGTCTGGCCACGCTGGGCGCAGGGTGGGCTTGGCCGGGTGGGCTGAGGGGGGCTGGGGGCGGGTGCCGTGGGGGAGCGCCCGGTCCCAGCCCCGGCCTTCCGCGCCAGGTCCATCGTCTACCTGGAGATCGACAACCGGCAGTGCGTGCAGTCCTCCTCCCAGTGCTTCCAGAGCGCCACGGACGTGGCCGCCTTCCTGGGGGCGCTGGCCTCTCTCGGCAGCCTCAACCTCCCCTACAAGATCGAGGCCGTGCAGAGTGAGTGACCCCCGCCCCGCTCCACCCCGGGGGGGGGGCGGACGGCTTCCCGTGTGGAGGGAGGGCTTCGGCCCACCGGAGTCCCCGTCCTCCCTCCGGGACTCCCGCCCACTGTGCCTGCTGCCGCCATGGTGGTAGGCCTCGCCCTCCACAGTTCAGGAAGTGCTTCTAGAATTTTCCAGCTGGCACGGCCTCCTTGCCGGCGGTGGGGCTCCCCGGGGGACGTGCGCACACCCCCCCCCCCCGCCCCGATGGCAGGAGACTCTCCTCTCTGCTCGGCCCTTCCCCCTGATTTTTCTTTGTTGGCTATTATTTCAAAATCATGGCAGCTTTTTTTTTTTTTTTTGAAAAGCGAGCGAGCGAGCGGAATTGATCGGTGTCATGTGAAGTGTTGAAGTTTGTATCTTGAAAATCCCCTTAAATCCTTTGTCTTAGCCGCTCGATGCTAGAGCAGCGATTCGAAGTTGCCTAATCCTTCCCCCCAAAAGGGGAGACGCGAAAGCCGTCTCCAGACGGGGCCGGCTGGTGCAGGAGAGAATTTAGCGATAGTTTGCAATTCTGATTAATCGCGTAGAAAATGACCTTATTTTGGGGGGCGGGATGGAGGAGAGGGGGCGAGGAGGCGCCGGCAGCACGGCCAGCCCACCAGCCCCGGCCGCCGCGCATCGCCGCGCCTGACACCGTGCGCCCCCGCCGCCAGGCGAGACCGTGGAGCCCCCGCCGCCCTCCCAGCTGCACCTCATGTACGTGGCCGCCGCCGCCTTCGTGCTGCTGTGCTTCGTGGGCTGCGGGGTGCTGCTGTCCCGCAAGCGGCGGCGGCAGCATGGCCAGCTCTGGTTCCCCGAGGGGTTCAAGGTGTCCGAGGCCAGCAAGAAGAAGCGGCGCGAGCCCCTGGGCGAGGACTCCGTGGGCCTCAAGTAAGCCACCGTCGCCGGCTCCGCGTGGGGGGGGGTGGGGGAACGGGACCCGCACCGGGAGACCCCCCCCCCGGCCCTCCCCACCCCGAGGCGCCCCTGAGCCTGAGCCGCGGCGGCCGGCGTTTCCCGGGAATCCTCGCGTGCTCATTCTCGCCTCTGACCCCCCCTCCCCCCCCAGGCCCCTGAAACATGCCTCGGACGGCGCCCTGATGGACGACAACCAGAACGAGTGGGGGGACGAGGACCTGGAGACCAAGAAGTTCCGGGTGAGTCCCACAGGCTCTGGGGCTTCCCGGGGAGGCAGTCTGGGCCGGGGGCTCCCCGTGCCGGGCTCCCTGCTCGGCCCCCGCACGCTCCGTTTGAGGGGCTGGGGGTCTCCCGGTGCGGGGCTCTCTGGGCTCCCTGCTTGGCCCCCGCACGCTCCGTTTGAGGGGCCGGGAGTCTCCCGGTGCGGGGCTTTCTGGGCTCCCTGCTCGGCCCCCGCACGCTCCGTTTGAGGGGCCGGGGGTCTCCCGGTGCGGGGCTCCCTGCTCGTCTCCCCCCATACTCCGTTTGAGGGGCCGGGGGTCTCCCGGTGCGGGGCTCTCTGGGCTCCCTGCTCAGCCCCCGCACGCTCAGTTTGAAGGGCCAGTGGTTCTCCCCGACCTGGATGACCAGACCGACCCCCGGCAGTGGACGCAGCAGCACCTGGACGCCGCTGACCTGCGCGTGTCCGCCATGGCCCCCACGCCCCCCCAGGGCGAGGTGGACGCCGACTGTATGGACGTCAACGTCCGAGGGCCAGGTGAGGCCACCGCCAGGCCGCAAGGGAGGAGAGCGGGGAGCCCCCTGGGCCACTCGCCTGGAGGCGGGCTCCACACGCGGGCCCTCCGCCCCGTGAGCCCCCCCTTCCCCTGACACCTGCCTCGTGAGCCGTCTCGGCGCACTGGTTTCCTAAGCGCGCGCCTCCCGTCCCTCCCTGGCGTGGGTTTTCGATGCCGTGTCTCGGGAAGGTCGGGGGGGCGGGAGGCTGTAGGAGTCTCATCCCCCCGGGCGCGTCGGCGGCTCGAGTTGGGTGCCGTCCTCGGGAGGCTCGGGGTCGTGGCCGCAGCCCCGGGGGCAGGGCCGGGTCCAGAGCCACCGAGCAGGTGCTGCACCCAGCCGCCCCTTGCCATCGGGCTCCCAGGCTGACGCAGCGCCCCTCCTCTGCCCCTTCCGCAGACGGCTTCACCCCGCTCATGATCGCCTCCTGCAGCGGAGGGGGCTTGGAGACGGGCAACAGCGAGGAGGAGGAGGACGCGCCCGCCGTCATCTCGGACTTCATCTACCAGGGCGCCAGCCTGCACAACCAGACAGACCGCACCGGCGAGACCGCCCTGCACCTGGCCGCCCGCTACTCGCGCTCCGACGCCGCCAAGCGCCTGCTGGAGGCCAGCGCCGACGCCAACATCCAGGACAACATGGGGCGCACGCCCCTGCACGCCGCCGTCTCCGCGGACGCGCAGGGCGTCTTCCAGGTAGGCCGCTCTGCCCACGCTCCCAGGGCCGCGGGTGCCCCGTCTCCAGGGGACCACGGCGGGGGCCGGGGGGGCATCCAGCCCCTCCCCGCTGGCCTCCCGGGAAGCGAGAGAGGTGGCCCAGCAGGACTCTGAGAGACCCACGGGCTGAGACGGAGCCTCCCCACCCCCACCCGGCACGGGCTCGGTCACAAGGTCGTGGGCGCTCTCTGAGGTCACAGAACCAGTGCCGGTGGTGCAGCCTCCCCCTCCCGTCTAGCTAGGGCTGCGGGCGTAGGCCATGGCCCTGAAAAGAGGGCTCCGGGGGCTCTGCTTGCACCTGCACAGCTGGGCTCTGGCCTCGCTGGGGAGCCGGGGACCAGCCAGGGTGGATTTGGGGCTTCGGGGTTGGGTCTCTTGGGAATGCCGCGAGCGGTGGCTCTTCCTGCACACTTCTGGCCAGTGACGGTGGCCGCCGGTCCCCCGCCCGCCGGAGCAGGCGCAGGTGGGGCCCCAAGCGGGCGTTCCTTACCTAGAGCCACGCGTCATCACTCTGGGGAAACGAGAAGTTGAAATTAGCCGAACGGGAAAGTCCACGTGAGCCCGGGGCAGGTCCTGCCCGTGCTGGGCGTGGGCCTCGGAGAATGGACGCCCGGCTTTGTGCTTTGTGCGGAGACAAAGATTCCCGGAAGCTGTGCGGGAGCCCGGCAGGGGGTGGGGCGTCGGTCCCCGCGTTGCTCCCCTGCCAGCAAAGGCACCGCCCCTTCCCGCTCTCGGTGTGGTGGAGCAAACGCTGGCCACACTGCTCACGCTAGCGGGAACGTGACACCCGCTGCGGCGACGGCCACGGCCACCAGGACTGCTAGAGGGTCCCACGGGCCCGGGGAGCTGGGTGCGCCCTGCCCACGGGTGGCAGGGTCCCGGTGTCCACCCCGCCGAGGCCGCTCAGATCCCGGGGTAGGCAGGGAGAAGCGGGACGTGTAGCTGGGCCCCGGCCGCGCCGGAGGCATCGGGGCCCACGCGTGTGACGCCCCGCCTTCCCCGCGTCCCAGATCCTGATCAGGAACCGAGCCACGGACCTGGACGCGCGCATGCACGACGGCACGACGCCGCTCATCCTGGCCGCGCGGCTGGCGGTGGAGGGGATGCTGGAGGACCTCATCAACTCCCACGCCGACGTCAACGCCGTGGACGACCTGGGTAGGGGCGCCGCCCGCGGGGGGGGGGGGGGCACGGCCGCTGCTGCCGTCCAGTCTGCCCTGACTCACTTCCTGTCGGCCTTCCCCCCCCCCCCCCCCGCAGGCAAGTCAGCCCTGCACTGGGCAGCTGCCGTGAACAACGTGGACGCCGCGGTGGTGCTCCTGAAGAACGGGGCCAACAAGGACATGCAGAACAACAAGGTGAGAGGCGGCGGGGGCGGCGGTGCTCGCCTGGGGCCACGAGCAGGGCGCCCTGGGCACCCGGCCCTCCCGGCCCCTCCCAGGCGCGGGCGGGGCTGGGAACTGGGGTCACCCTGGCCCAGGCAGCGGAGTCACCGCAGCATCTTCTGCCGCTGGCGCCTGATCTCGCCTTCTGCCGGGTGTCTTCCTGGGGAAGAGGGTAGCCCCGGGCGTGCAGGTTGCACCCCAAGCCCGGGTGGGGTGGCTCTGTGCCTCTCCTGAGGCCTCCCGGTGAAAGGGTGAGGGGCTTTCCTGGTCGCTGCGCCCCCTGGCCCGACCCTGTTCCTGGCCTGGCCTGGCCCAGCCTCCTGGCCTGGCCCCACCCCTTTCCTGCCCATCCTCTGCCCCCCCCCCTTTGGACCCTGGAGCCTCCTCTTCCTCAGCACTGAGGCAGCTCTTTGCTGAGCCTGGCTCCTTGGGGATCCCCTCCCGTGGTAGAGCTGAGAGCCTGCAGGCTCCCACGCCAGGAGGCGTGGGTCGCCCAGCTCCCTCATCCCGCGCTGCAGGCCGGCCATCGGGGGCACTGGGGGGGTCAGGCCCCCCCAGTCCACTGTGGGGCAGGGGCCTGATGGAGTCCTCCCCACGGGGGAGGCAGAGCTCGGGCCGGGGGATGGGCGGCTGGGCCCCGGCGGCCACTGGCCACGCCTCTGTGTTTCTGTCTGCGCGGCCCGGGAGGAGGGCTCGGGCTCGCTAGGTTTCCGGTGGTCTCCCGAGGGCCCCACAGAATCCCTGCGTGGCGCATCAGGTATGATGTGGCCAAGGCGTTTTGTGTTTGCTTTTTGGTGCCGGTACTGGAGCTTGAACTCAGGGCCGAGGCGCTGCCCCTTAGCTTTTTCTCCCAAGGCTGGCGCTCTACCACCTGAGCCCCAGGTCCACTTACGGCTCTTGGGGTGACGAGTGGGAGGTAAGAGTCGCACCGACTTTCTTGCCAGGGCCGGCTGCAGGTCGGGGTCGTGGGTAGTGAGGAACACGGTGTGAACCACTGGCACCGGGCTGCGGGCTGGGTCGCACGGGATGCTGGGGGAGAGCGCGGAGCCGCCCCTCACCCGCCCCCCGCCTCTGTCCCCCAGGAGGAGACCCCCCTGTTCCTGGCTGCCCGGGAGGGCAGTTACGAGACGGCCAAGGTGCTGCTGGACCACTTTGCCAACCGGGACATCACCGACCACATGGACAGGCTGCCCCGCGACATCGCCCAGGAGCGCATGCACCACGACATCGTGCGGCTGCTGGGTGAGTACAACCTGGTGCGCAGCCCCCCGCTGCACGGCTCCGCCCTGGCCGGCGCGCCCACGCTGTCGCCCACGCTCTGCTCGCCCAACGGCTACCTGGGCAACCTCAAGCCCGCTGCGCAGGGCAAGAAGGCCCGCAAGCCGAGCGCCAAAGGCCTGGCCTGCGGCGGCAAGGACGCCAAGGACCTCAAGGCCCGGAGGAAGAAGTCCCAGGACGGCAAGGGCTGCCTGCTGGACAGCTCGGGCCTGCTGTCGCCCGTGGACTCGCTCGAGTCCCCCCACGGCTACTTGTCCGACGTCGCCTCGCCGCCGCTGCTCCCGTCCCCCTTCCAGCAGTCGCCGTCCGTGCCCCTCGGCCACCTGCCGGGCATGCCCGACGCCCACCTGGGCGTGGGCCACCTGAACGTGGCCGCCAAGCCGGAGATGGCGGCCCTGGGCGGGGGCGGCCGGCTGGGCTTCGAGCCGGGCCCCCCGCGCCTCTCCCACCTCCCCGTGGTCTCTTCCGGCGGCGCGGCCCTGGGCGCCGGCGGCGGGGCGGCGGTGAACTTCGCGGTGGGCGCCGGCGGCGGCCTGAGCGGCCAGTGCGAGTGGCTGAGCCGGCTGCAGAACGGCCTGGTGCCCACCCAGTACAACCCCCTGCGGGGGGGCGCCCCGGCCCCCGCCCTCCCGCACGGCATGCTGGGCCCCCTGCACGGCGGCCTCTCGGCCGGCGCGCTCTCCCAGATCATGGGCTACCAGGGCCTGCCCGGCACGCGGCTGGCCGGCCAGCCCCACCTGGTGCAGACGCAGCCCCCCGCGGGGCCGCAGCCCAGCCTGCCCCCGCCCGGCCTCCCGCAGCCCCAGACCCTGCAGCCGCCGCCGCCGCAGCCCCACCTGGGCGTGAGCCCCGCCGCTGCCGCCGCCGCCGCCGGGGGGCCCCTGGGCCGCGGCTTCCTGAGCGGGGAGCCCAGCCAGGTGGACGTGCAGCCGCTGGGCCCCAGCAGCCTGCCGGCCCACACCGTCCTGCCCCAGGAGCCCCAGGCCCTGTCCACCCCGCTGCCCGCCCCGCTGGCGCCCCCGCCCATGGCGACCGCCCAGTTCCTGACCCCGCCCTCCCAGCACAGCTACTCCTCCTCCCCCGCGGACAACACCCCCAGCCACCAGCTGCAGGTGCCCGAGCACCCCTTCCTCACGCCCTCCCCCGAGTCCCCGGACCAGTGGTCCAGCTCCTCCCCGCATTCCAACATCTCCGACTGGTCCGAGGGCATCTCCAGCCCGCCCACCAGCATGCCGTCTCAGATCGCCCACATTCCAGAGGCGTTCAAGTGACGCGCGCCCGCGGGACCCCGCTTCCGTCCCCCGCCCCGCGGGCGGCCGCTCCCCGCCTCCAGGATGCCCCGGCGACCAAAGGAGCCTTTTTTAAAAAAAAAAAGAAAAAAAAAGAAAAGAAAAGAAAAAAGAAAAAGAAGAGAAAAAAGGAACTGCTTTTATACAAAACAGGAGAACAAGGATTTTGATTTTTTTTTAGTATTTATTTATGTACTTTTCATTTTACACAGAAACACTGCCTTTTTATTTATATGTACTGTTTTCTATGGCACCAGGTGAAAGCTTTTATCTGTCCCAAGAAAATAAACTAGTTCTCAGAGTCACGGTTTTCCTAGGTAGGGTGAAGAAGATCCTTCTGTGTGCGTACAGCACGGACAAAGATTCATGGTTTGTAAATGTCATTTATTTATTGATGCCTTCTTCTCAAAAATCCCCAAACCAAACGGTTGGCGGAGGAGCAAAGCGCGACGCGCACCGGCCCAGGACGGTCCCCTCCCGGCCGCCGGCCTCGGGCGTCACCCGTGCTCCGGAAGAGGGCTCGCCGAGGCAGGGCTCCCCGCGCGGGCTTGGGGGGTGCGTCTGTGCCTGGACGGGAGGCGGAAGGTAAAGGCGGCGGTCCGCGCCGGGCTTTGAGGATTCTTCGCCCGTAGCCAGAGGAGGTGCTGTGGCACCGGTCATGAATCTTTGTCTCGGGTTCAGTGTTGCTTAGTGGTCAGAGGTGTGGAGTTCTTCCCTGCTGCCGCCCCTGGTCCCCCAGCACCGGGGTGCTGGCATTGAAGCCCGTAGGAGGAGGGGTACGCCGTGCGCCCTGTGGAGGAACCCCGCCCGCCCGCCCCCCCCCCCCCGGGGAAGGACGCCGCCTGGGCCGGCCCTTGAGGGTCCAGCCGCGCAGCGTGAACGGGCATTCGTCGGAAGCCAGCAGAGGACGGACTGTGGGCTGCCTGGGCCCCGGGCCTGGCAGCTGAAGAGCGCGGGTGTGAAGCTGATCTCGGGGGGAGCCCGGGGGGAGGGGGCCACGTCCCCCGGTCCTGTCGCCGTGTGTGTGGGGGGGGACGGACGCGTCCAGCCGCGAGGGGGCTGGAAGGAGGCGTGGGGCCTGCCGGGCAGCCGCCCTCCTGGTTCGGGCTCCTGCAGCATCAAGTATAAGCCAGTGGCAGAGTAAATGTCTGTAAATTACATTTTAAAGGTGGATTTTGTTTAAAAAATCTAAACGGACAAGCGTTTCCTGTGTCAAGCTGATGGTTTGTCAGAACGTGGCTCAGCTCGGTGGAACCCAGGCCTCGTGACCTGCAGCTGCCAGTAGCTCCTGAGAGCACAGCCAGGGCCTCCGGGGCCCCCGCGGGGTGGGGGGCCTCCCCAGGGGCGGCGCCCACCTCCTCAGGGCGGCGCCTCCCCGCTTTGTGGGGAGCAGTGTGGCGCCTCTCCCTGGCGGGCATGACCACACATCCTAAGAGAGTGATTCTTACTGTGTTTATAAAATAGAGAGTAGTTTCTAGAAAAAAGGAAACAGAACAAAAAAAAAAGTTATCTACATGCAAAACTGTAGGTCATGGAAATGATGTATATTTTTATCATCCTTGTTTTTTGTTAACAAATTGCAATAAAAAGAATGATGCCGATGATGGAGATTTTGCTAACCCCCCGGTGTCGCCTGGCTCACTGTGCGGGGGGCGGGGGGCGCCCCGTTCCGCGGCAGCAGGAGGGCGGGGAGGTGGCGGCCCCCCGGGGGTCTGCAGCCTGAGGAGGGGGCCCCTGGCGGGAGCCTGTCTCCATCAGCTCCGTGTCCACGGAGCCCAGGGCAGATGGGGGGTCCTCTCCTCCCCCGCTGGGCCCTCCTGACACACTGGCCCTCAGACCAACGTGACGGTGGACGCCCCGACTCGGACAGTGAGCCCGGGGTGCCCCCCCCACCCCGCGCCCCCCAGCCAGGCCCAGGCGGGGGGTCCGATCGCATCTTCGGAGACGCGGACTCAGCCTGGAGTCTTGGAACTTCGTGGCGCCGGGGACGGGCCCGCGGGCACTGCTCACGGCGGGGCGTGGGGGGCCGCCCGGCGCCTTGGCCTCCTGGCGCGCACGGGGGCGGCGCTGGGCACGAAGAGCAAAGCAGAGCGTCTTTGCTCCTCTGCATGGATGGGCCTTGTCCAACCAGCTGGAGTCTGAGGAGAGCAGAGTCCAGCTGAGGGCGCGGCCCCCGCCCGCGAGTGCCCCCCTGCACCCCCACACCAGCCGCGCTCTTCCTTTCCTCTCCAGCCTGATGGCTTTTGGACAAGAACTTACCCTAACACCCCTGGCTCTCCTGGGCCCCGCCCAGCACCGGATCACCCGCGACACGTGCGCCAGCTCCCCTCCACGCCCGAGAACCGAGGTCTCCCGCTGTGGAGACCCACGTCGGCTCCGTGTCCACAAAACGCTGACTGACACACATGCCAGGGAATATTATTCAACCATCAAAAGCAGGCTTGCTCTGACATCTGTACGGCGTGGATGACCCGGAGGGCCCCAGGCCAGGCCCCAAGGATGCGCGCAGAGGAAATGACCTCAGTAGTCATGTCGGTAGGCCAAAAGCAGGCTGGCCATTCGAGGGGGGCCAGGAGCACGGGGCCGGCCGTGGGGGACTCGGAGACGGGAGGCCGCGGCCCTGGGCGGCGGTGGCAGCGCGGCCTGGCTCTATGGATGCCCCTGCGCTGTGCACGCAGCTGGCTAACTTCGTGAACTTTGCGCCACGCGGGATAGGCCTTGGTGGGCCCACTGTCGAGTCTCAGTATTTAGCCCAGCTGGGACTCAAACTCACACTCCTGGGTGTGGAAGTCCCGGAACCCGCAGGCCTCGAGGAGGTGCCGGAGGCGGTGGGCAGGCTCTGAGCCCAGGCCTTTCCCCCGTGGAAGCCGGGCCTGTTCCTCTCGCAGCAGGACGACGACAGACGGATGCGGCGCGTGAAGACGGCTCCGTGCAGAGTTCAGCCCGGCCTCCCTCACCACGGCCGCCGCGCAGGGCCCCTGCCCGCCTCGCCTGCAGCCCCGGAAGGGGGCCTGAGACCAGGAGGCCCCCTCCACCCACACAGCCCAGATGCGGGGGGCCCGTGCTGGCCAGCCTTGCCCTCCAGCTCGCCCTTACGCTGGCCCGCCATGCCCGTTCTGCCAGCCTGCCCCACGGAACTGCCCTGCCAGCCCCGCGTGGGCACCGCCCCCCTCCCCCCTCCCCGAGGGATACAGCCCTTTCCTCAAGCTGAGCTCAGACAAGACACCCCGGAGGGGCTGGGCACAGGGCTTAGTGGTAGGGGTGCTTGCCTAGCATACATGGGTTCCATTCCTCATCACCACACACACAGAAAAAGCCGGAAGTGGCGCTGTGGCTCAAGTGGTAGAGCACTAGCCTTGAGCACAGAGAGGCTCAGGGATAGAGCCCAGGCCCTGAGTTCAAGCCCCAGAACCAGTACACACACACACACACACACACACACACACTACACACAATACACACACACGCTGGATCCAGAGTCTGTGTTGCGCTGAATTTTTTTTTTTGGCCAGTCCTGGGCCTTGAACTCGGGGGCCTGAGCACTGTCCCCTGGCTTTTTTTTGCTCAAGGCTAGCACTCTGCCACTTGAGCCACAGCGCCACGTCTGGCCATTTTCTGTATATGTGGTGCTGAGGAATCCAACCAGGGCTTCATGTATACGAGGCAAGTGCTCTTGCCACTAGGCCATATCCCCAGCCCTGAGCTGAATTCTTATGCTGAAGTCCACAAGCCCCAGGACCTTAGAATGGGAGACAGTGTGTATGTGAATTATGCGCCTCCACACTGTGGGGAATGACGCCAAGTCCAGCCTGTATGAGAAACCAAGTTTTTTTTTTTTGGCCAGTCCTGGGCCTTGGACTCAGGGCCTGAGCACTGTCCCTGGCTTCTTCCCGCTCAAGGCTAGCACTCTGCCACCTGAGCCACAGCGCTGCTTCTGGCCGTTTTCTGTATATGTGGTGCTGGGGAATCAAACCTAGGGCCTCGTGTGGCACTCTTGCCGCTAGGCTATATCCCCAGCCCGAGAAACCAAGTTTTAGTGGGGATTACTCCCAGAGCAGTAGACAACTACAGGGGCTGCATTTCCCTAGCCGGGCCTGGTCCATATCTCCCGTAGACCCACTGTCCCCCGGATTCCCCTAGACTCCTAGAAGACACACACACACAAACACACATTTCCCCCCACTCTTCCGAGTTTATAGCAGTGTCAGGATTACAGCGACACCTTGTGTCAGAACAGAGGTGAATACAACTCACATGACTGGCAAAGTCCCACATTCTGTGAGCTCGGTCATTCACTCTGGGGGGGAGGGGGGAGGGGGCTTGATGACTTGAACAGTCATCCCACGGAAGGAGGGCTTGTGTGCTGCAGTCCAGCACTAAATGGTGCGAGATGGAGTCACTGTGACGTGACCTGGAGGTAGAGGACCAGTCTTTACAGAGGTCATTAAGACATGATCTAGTGCGTGCTGTCCTTACAAGGAGAGATCAGGACACAGACTGGCACAGAGAGGAAGGACTATGAGTGAAAAACAGCACCTGAGGGTAGAAATAAGGGCTCTTGGGGAAACCAGCCCTAGCACCCTGGTACTAGGAACCAGGACCCAGTGACCTTGAAGGCAGGATTCCGGCCTCCAGGACTGTAGAATAAGTTCTGTTGTCACCTGGTGTGCGCATGCGGCTCTGTGACAGCAGCCCAAGGAGACAAGTGCAAGGGCCAGGCCGCCTCTCCGATGCCCAATGCCTCCAGGGACACCCCCCCCCCCAGCAGCACTGGCCGGGGGCGGGGGGGCAGGGAGCCGGCACTTTCCAACACTCGGGCGGGGCTGCTCCCTACCCTGCCAGCCCCCCTTGCTCCGTGAGTCCCGCCTCCTCCAAGGAGGACTTCCCAGAGCCTCAGGACGAGTCAGTCACCCCGGGCTGCTTTATAAAGGTAAAGAGAAGCCCGTAGAAGCTGAGCACGGCCCCGTGAGCCTTGCTACACAGGAGGCAATGAATGGAAGGGTCGCGGCCATGGCCCGCCCCAGATCAAAACAAGAGACTGGACCTAAGGAAGAACCAAAGCAAGCAGTGTTGGGACGGTGGCTCAAGTGGTTGAGCCCTTGCCTGGCAAACTCAAGGCCACGAATTCCAACTGCCATGGGAGGGGGCGGGGAGAGAAGAGGCAACGTTTAATAACATCTCAGTTCATCCAATCGATCAAATATTATCTTCAGCCAGCGATCAATATAGATAGACCAGGAGAGATTTTTACATCTTCACCCTCTTTTCTGGCGGTATCTGAAATCTAGCCTGTGTTTTCCACAGCCTGACACAGCAGGGTGGACCGGCCCCATTCCAGACACTCAGACAGGCTATGGGGCCGCTGGCCACCATCCTATTCAGTGCAGGTTTAGACCCCCCCAAAATCAAGATTGACCTCCCTGACTCCAGTACCTCTGTGACGACCCCCAGGGGAACCAACAACCGCACTGGGGATCCACTCATTGCTCTGCACCCCTCTGCTGGGACGCAGAGGGGCCCCACAGCTTCAGGGCCCACAAACCCAGCCTGAGACACAGAAGTGGCGAAGCGCTGTAGCCCTGCACCTGCTCAAGGCCAACCGACACCTGGGGACCCGAGTCCTCGCGGCTGCTCCCCCGGGGGGCTCCTTGCCCTCCTGAAGCCACGGTGGCCCGTGTCCGGGACAGAGGTTCCTGGCCCGATGTGACAGGCCATTTTCCTGCAACGGTGCTTTGCCACCATAGTTGAGCAGCAGGTTCCAGCGCAGCCCCCAGAAAGCTGAAGCCAGGGGTGATGCCCTGGGGGAGGGGGAGCGTGGTGGGTGGCCGGTGGGAAACCCTGGGCCAGGGAAGACAGCGCTTCTTTACTGAGGGACCCCGTCCCCAAGCGGGGGGTGCCGCTCGTCCCTGGGGCCCTCGCCCGCACTCCCAAAGGACTCCCAGCTTCCAGCCGGGGCCTGGGCTCGGCGGGGCGGACTCGGGGAAACGCTCTTCTGGGCGTCGTGTTTGCGGGGCCTTTCTGCGGTCCTCTGGGGGCCGCTCTGCACCCGGCGGCTGCGGGGCGGCTGGCCTCCCGGCAGTCTGCGTGGCAGGCTGCTGCCATCCCCGTGGGCTTCCGCGCTCATCGCCCCACGGTGCCGGGGTCCCCGTCCACAAGGCAAGGTGGAGACACGGGCCTCAGGCGGAGGCTTGGGCCCGCGTTCGGGGGGAAGTGCCCTCGGGCAGGCTGGCAACACTCTTCACCGCACCTCGCCCCATAGCTCCTTGCGGGCCCCACACCGTGCCGCGTGCCACCAAGGGGGCCTGCGAGTCTATAATCCTCCGGAGCCCCGCGCCGGTCCTGGGTCTTGTGCTGTGCTGTGTTTACTGATCAAGGTGTTCTCCGGCTGGGTGTGAACACACCCTCTGTTACAGCATTTGGCAGCAGCACAGACAAACCCGAGCCCCGGGAAGCCTGTGGCCACGCAGGTGAGACCCCAGAGGGGCTGATGGGGTTCACCTCTCCCACCTCCTTGCCTGGAAAGGGAGAGGAGGGAAGAGGACCCTGACGGGAGGCGGGCTGGCCCCACGCTGGCCCCATGCTCCCTGGGTGGGGGTAGGAGGGCTTCTGTGCGTAAGGCACCACATCGGCCCGCGGGGAGGCGAGGGCCGCACTGCCGAGCCCAGAGCTTGAAGCACAGTGCCTGCTTCCCCGGAAGCGCGGGCCCCGGGCCCCCTGGGGAGTCCTGAGGTGAGGGCCGGAGCCCAGGCACGCGCTGAGCCACGTGGAGGTGGTTCTCTGCCTCCCCCTGCTGGGCCACTTGGAGGTGGCTCTGTCTCCCAGTGCTCCCAGGGCTGCCGGTGCTCTGCCAGGGCCGCGGGCTTGGGCCAGCGGTGACGCGGATTCATAAGCCTCCGTGTCATCCAGTGTCACTGTGTCATCACTCATGTTACAGATGAGGAAATGGAGGTGCAAAGCGAGGGTCCCTGGGGTCTGAACGCCCATCCCAGTCACTCAAACTGGGAAACAGGCTCACGGAGAAGGGGGCTTAGCAGGCCACTGCGCCAGAAGTCCAGGCCACAGTCAGCCTGACCAGTGACATCCTTCAGACGCCAGAGTTCCTCCCTGCTCTGAGGAGGCCCAAGGCCCTTCCCCCTCCCAGGCCCGGAATACCAACTTAAACCACGCCTGTGCCACACACACACACACACACACACACACACACACACACACACACACACACACACACACCACCCAGGCCTGTCATCCTAGCTACTCAGGAGGCTGAGATCGGGAGGATAGCATTTCAAAAAACAACCCAAGTAGAAAAGCCCGTAGGACTCCATCTCCAAACAACCAGCAAAAAGCAGGGCTGGAGGCATGCTCAAGTGATAGAGCCGCAGTCCAGCAATCTGTGCAAGGCGAGACCCTGAGTTCAAACCTCGGTCCTGGGCAAAACCACCACGACCAGCACAACAAAACCAGGCTTGAGCTGTGAGCTGTGCGTGCTGGCGGGTGGGCTATCTCGGGGGCTGCACAAACAGCTGGGGGCCCTCTGTGTACCCCGGCAGCTCCACCCTCACGCGGGGCACTGAGCTGCCTCTGGGATCACAATTCTCTCACACCTCACAGCCTTCCCGAGGCTGCACTGCTTCCGGCTGCCACTCTCCCCGAAGTCCCTTTTCGTGCACGTGGCCTGCCTGAGTCCTTCAGCAGTGTGCAGAACCCAGACTCTCGCAGCCGCTCCGCTCTGCAGACACCCCCTCCGGTGTGGCGCCCCCGGCCCTTCCACACCCCGTATCCACAGCTGTCTAGCACACTGCCCATTGCCAGGGTCCTCCAGCCTCTGCCCAGCCCCAGCAGTGCCTGATACAGGGTGAGGCTCAGCAAACACTGCATTCCATGTTGGAAGACCCCCCCCCCCACTTTTCCAGTGCCCCACTGCAACTAAGAGACCCCAGGCCATTTGTTCTCCCAATAGCCCTGACTGGCAGCGGGCTGGGTTGGTATAAAGTCAGTATCTGCCTTGGACCTTCTACTCTGCCCCTGTGGCTTTCTTACAGGCTCGTACGGTGGACGCGGGGCTCAAAAAATGTTCTCTAAGACTGCCAGGGCTCGCTCTACCCCCCCATCTGCGTGGGGGGGGGGGTCCTGGGCTTGTCTGTCTCTTCCATGTGGGATCCATACTCGCTCTCTCACACCTCCTGGCCAGTAGAGGTTAATCGCGGAAGCGGGGTCCCGAGGCAGCCTCGGTTCGCGTGTGGTTGCTAGACCCCATGCCCGCCAGCCCAAGGAAAGACACGGGTACGAGGTGGTCTCAGAGAATGCCTCTGGGGCGTTCTGATTTATTCAAACGAGGAGCCAACAAACATACCCCCAAAGGCGGGCACAAGAGAAGGACTACAGGTTGGCCACAAGGGCTGTCCCTTCAAGTGATGTCAGGGGACTTCCTTTGTGGGCGGAGACCCAGCCCCCCAAGGATTGGGTTCTGGGGTCCCCGGCCATCAGACACGTGCTTGCCCCTGGAGGCGGGGGCTTCTCTTCCTGTGGAAGGCAGAAGAAGAGGGGACGGCCAAAGCCAGCTGTGGCCTTTTAAAGGCACAGCTGTCCCCAACATAAGACCTGCCAGGGGTCAAGCCTGCTCCAAGGTGCTGGAGATGTGCGATTGCTGGCCAAGCCCCCTTCTCACCCAGTGAGGACCCTTCCACAAGTGTGCAGAGGAGTCCAGGACAGGGCGTGATTATAATCTGGTGCCCGTCGCTGGACCCGGCAAGCTTCCACCCCCTCGCGCTCCTCCCTCCTTGGGTGGGTGGGGGGGGAGCACATACCAAGCACACCGTGCTGCAGGAGAGGAAGGGGCACAGGCTGTGGCCAGGAACCCCCGTCTTCATGTGCCGAGAGGCCTGGCCGGAGCCCTCCAAGCCACCCACTAGCCCAGGCGGGGCCCCGAGGCCACCCGTATGCGGCAGGAAGGGAACGCCAGCCCGCCGCGCATGGATCTTCGTGTTTCCTACCCACAGTAGAGAGAAAAAGAACAGGTGAACTAACTTAACCGTGCATTTTATTTCGTTCCAAATTACCCACAATACGATCATTTGAACATGTAATAAATAAAACGTGGGTTTTTCACAATCCCGTGTGTTTTGTGCTCGGAGTCTGGCACAGTCCAGACCAGCGACGTGGCAAGTGCCTAGGTGGTACCGCCCGGACAGCACAGTTAGAGGAGAGAACCTGACGTGACCACACACACACACACACGAGCCCTGTGTCCGGTGTGCTCCGGGGCGGCCCCGCCCAGTTTCGGCTTCCTACCCATGCCTACCTAGAGGTTCCGGGGAGAACTTGGAGGCGGGCCTCTGAGCACTCACCGGGAAGTGGCGGGGAGGGCGCTCCCAGACACACTGCAGGCCGGGAAGGAGGTAGGAGGAGCACCAGTACCAAGGCCAGTGGCTCCTTCTAGCACAGCTCTCTGTGTGTTCTGCTGCCAGGCACCAGATGCCCCATTTGCCTGCCCCCTCTCAGTTTCTGTCTGGTGCCCCAGTACACGCATCAACAGCACCCTACTTCAGTCCTCAAACCATCCAGGTTTCATCTGAGCGAGGCACTTGATACTCAGAGAGGTTAGGGAAGCACACAAAGGGCACACTGCCCCTGAGAGCAGGCTGGGCCCTCATGGGGGATCTGTGACCCCCAGAGAGGGAGACCCACAGCCCAGGGGCCTGAGGAGCAGGCTGCAGCCTGTTCTGGCTCCTCTCAGCAGGGCCGGGAGAGCAGGAGAGCAGTCCCTCCCTGCAGGAACTAGAACCACACAACTCGGCTGACCCTCTAACACTCCTGCCTGGACGGAAGAGAGAGGAGGCCTTGCCTTCCGCACTCAGCCCTCTGGCTCTCCATATTAGAGGTGTCAGGGCTGGCTGGACACAGGGCCAGCCA
Source organism: Perognathus longimembris pacificus (assembly GCF_023159225.1). Lineage (NCBI taxonomy): Eukaryota > Metazoa > Chordata > Mammalia > Rodentia > Heteromyidae > Perognathus > Perognathus longimembris. The sequence continues at coordinate 161,305,116 of NC_063161.1, forward strand.
CGGCTCCCCTCCAGGGCTCTGTGTGAATGCGAACAGAGGAGGAGGGGTGAGCTGGGGGCCGAGATGCCGAGATCACCAGCCTCCCCTCTCCCCTCTCCTGGGGGGTGTGGGGGGGCTGACCCCAGTCAGACCTCTCTGCAGAGGGCCCAGGGTGGAGCCCAATCGCCCCTCTCCTGGGGGAGGGGCTGACCCCAGCCAGACCCCTCCGCAGAGGGACCAGGGTGGAGCCCAATCGCCCCTCTCCTGGGGGGGGGGCTGACCCCAGCCAGACCCCTCCGCAGAGGGCCCAGGGTGGAGCCCAATCGCCCCTCTCCTGGGGGGGGGGGCTGACCCCAGCCAGACCCCTCCGCAGAGGGCCCAGGGTGGAGCCCAACCACGTGTCCCACGGCGTGGAACCTGGGTCCAGAAAGGTAAACGTTGGCTTGGCAGAGTGACCGGCAGTGCCACGTCAGACGGGCTGAAGCCGGCCTGCAGCTCTGCCCTCGTGGCCGCCCTCCGCCAGCGTCACCTCCCCCCTCCCCCCTCCCCCAGACCGCGGCCTCCCTCCGGGACAGCCTCAGGGGCGCCCCGGGCTGGGCTGGCGGCCCGGGGAGGCTGCAGGGCGGGCGCGCCGCCTCCGTGTCCCCCACCCCACCCCCGGCCCTCTCGTCGGGGGAGACAGGTGAGTGGGCCCCGCCGCGCCCGTCGCCCGTCGGGAGGAGAGGGCCAGACGGCAGCACCCACCTCTTGCGAGAGCTCCTCGAGGGCAGGCGCCGGGAGGGGCGGCCGCGTGTGCAGCACGCCCGGGGACGCCGAGGCTGAGGCCCGCGCCCCGCCGGGGCGTCCCGGCCGGGCCCGGAACCCACCCGAGGCGTCCGCAGGCCGTAGCCAGGTAACCGGCGCGGCCCGGCGCGCGTGCGCGGCCTGACGTCGACGCCCACCGGGCCTTCCGGGCGTGCGTGCGGGCGGGCGGCCGAGCCCAACGGAAAGGAGGAAGGCGCTGGAGGCCGGGCCCCGGCGCTCGGCCCGCGGGGAGGCCGCTCTGGTGGGTGGCGCTCCGGCTTCAGCCCTGAGTCTCACGGGGGGTCCCGGTTCCAAGCCTTCCCGGCCCTCCCGGCCGAAAACCCGAGGAGCGGTGGGCGGAGCCGGCGTAACCCAGGCAACGTCCGGGCCGCCGCGGCGCGCCCGGCCCGCGAGGGGCGGGGCCCCGGGGCGGGGGCGGCGCCGGGCAGCCTCCGGGGAGGGGCGTGGCCCGCGGGCGAGGCCGCGAGTGATTGGGCGGGGGGCGGGGCCCGAGGGCGTGAGGGACGGGTGGGGGCGGCGGAGCACCGGCGCGGGCGGGGGGCGGGGCGAGGGGCGGGACGAGGGGCGGGCGGCGGCGAGCGATTGGGCGGGCGCGGGGGGGCGGGGCGGGGGCGGGGCGCGCGCTGACGTCGCCGCGGACACGTCGGCGGCGGCGACGGCCGGAGCCGGATGTGCCAAGATGGCCGCGTCGGCTGCCGTGTCTGCGCTCGTCACCGCCGCCGGGAGGGCTTTGGCCCGCGGCGCCTGAGTGGCCGCCGCCGCCGCCGCCGCCGCCGCCGCGCGGGTGAGGGGCGAGCGCGCGGAGGAAGGCGGCGGCCAGCCGGTGCGGCGAGGCCGCGGGGGGCGGGGGGCAGCGGGCACCGGGCCCGGCCCCGAGCGGGCGGCGCGGCTCCAGGACGCCGCCGGGGCCTCCGCGGGCGGGCGGGCGGGCGGGCGGCGGGGGGCGCGGTCCGTCCTGTCCCGGCGGGACCCCCTCCCCGAGCGGCGCGGCGGGGGGCGCGCGTTCGTTGGCGCCGGGGCCCAGGAAGCGCGGCTTGGCTCCTCTCGCTCCCCGGCGCGGGGTTGGGAGCGTCGCCAGGGAGGCCAGGGCCGTGCCCGAGCCCCGGGGTTGGCCGGAGGAACCAGGGGAAGCTGGACGTGGCGGAGCAGCCTCTCCGCGCCGAGCCCTCGGGGGGAACCCGCGCGCCCCGCCTCGCTGGCGAACACGGTGCCGGGCGGGCGCGAACGGCCGAGCCTCCCCTCCCCGTCCCTTCCCGGCGCCGAGGTGTGTGTTTCCACCCGGCCCACCCTGAGTGGACCGCTGGAAGTTTCTGCACGGGGAAGCCGCCCTGCCCTTTCGCTCCATCCTCTGTTACACTGCACGGACAAGGCAAGGGGTGACATAGGCATTCATCCATCCTTGTTCCTGTGACTTGGCTACCCCTCTTGGGATTTACCTCCAAATTGTTAGGGCGATTTTCTGAGATGCTGTGCTGGTATTTTGTGTGTGTGTGTGTGTGTGTGTGTGTGTGTGTACACGTACGTGTGTGTACGCATACTGGTTCTGCGGCTTTAACTCGGCCGTCACTTAGGTGTGTTGGTTTGTTTTTTTCCCCCCCTCAAGGCTGGCACTCTACCGCTTGAGCCACGTCTCCACTTTGAGCGTTTTTGCTGGTTAATTGGAGATAAGAGTCTTAACGACTTTTCTGCCTGAGCTGGCCTGGAGCCTTGATCAGCCTCCTGAGTAGCTAGGATTATTGGTGGGAGCCACCTGTGCCCAGCACTATGCAGATTTTAAAATTACTCCTTCTGTTAACGTCGAGGAATTTCAGAATGTCCCTGTGGAACATCCTCATTTTTAGCAGTGTTTAGGCTCCTCCGCCTCTTTTTCCTTCAGCATCTCTTTATTCAGATTCTAACTTAGAAGAGGTAGGGTTTGTCACGGTCGTGTCAGCTGCCTCTCTGTGGTTGGTTTGTCCCCGCAGTCATCAGGAAGGGCTGGGGGCACCACTGCTTCCTGGTGCCCTTCTTTGGTTTCACACAGCTGGAGGGCAGTGGGAGGAGTTACTCCCTCCTCTCCTCTAGAGTAAATATACCCCTGATCCCATAGCCCAGCCCACTTACCTTACACTTGGAAAAATCTTCTCTAAGTACAAAGTCAGTGTGGCCGAAGAGCGGGGTTCATCATGAAGAGTGCATTTTCTAGAAGACCAGCAGGTCTCTCTGAGACAGGTGCCTTTTAGAAAGTTAGAGAGCTAACTGAATACAAATTCCCACAATCCTGGGACAAATGACAGACAGTTCATTGTTTGCTGTTGGTGAGTAGAGAAGATTGAAAGAGCCATGTTCAGGTCCTAAAGAGCCATGTTCAGGTCAGAGTGTTGTGAATGGAATTAGCACATTGCTAAAAGGTTCTTAGTTGAGGATGACGCAGGCTGGCAGTGCTCCTTTGTAGGTAATATTTGCTTATAAAACAGTTCTTAGTCCATTAGAGTTGAGAAAATAATTTTTGTTTCTGCAAAACAGAAAGCATAAACTCATGTAATTCAGATTCCGATAAATTCATATCAAGCAACAGTAGGAATTGGGCCTTCTGAGAATCTACCATGCGTAGAAATTAGTAAGATTACACCCTAGAAGGAACCTTAGGAGTCAAAAAAAAAAAAAAAAAAAAGATCATCCAGACTCATCTTAAAAATGGAGACACTAGTGCTTGCCTAGCATGCTTAAAACCTTGGGTTCAATTCCTCGGTACCACAAACACAGAAAAGGCCAGAAGTGGCGCTGTGGCTCAAGTGGCAGAGTGCTATCCTTGAGCAAAAAGAAGCCAGGGACAGTGCTCAGGCCCTGAGTCCAAGCCCCAGGACTGGGAAAAAAAAAAATCAAATTGAGAAAAAACTCCTTTGTTTTCATATCTTTGGAGTTTGTTTTCAGTATGTATATTATTTTATATACATAGGAAGAAGCGCCTGGGTATTACTCCTGTGTGAGTCTCTCTTAAGACCACTCTTTTGTTCTCACTCTTTGTATCTAGAATCCTGTGTAATTTGTCATATCCCAGTGCATTTTAGATCTAACGCATATCACAGAGAACATGCACCCTTTGTCTCTCTGATCTTGGCTTCCGTCACTTAACATGATTTGTTCTAGTCCCATCCATTTCCTTTCAAATGACTTGATTTTATTCTTTCTAATGGCTGTGTAGAATTCCATTGCATATAGGTACCACGTTTTTTGGATCCAGGCATCCGTAGTGGGCATCTGGGTTGTTTCCATATCTTGACTGTTGTGAATAGTGTGGCAATGAACACGGATGTTCAGGTGTCCTTGTCGTATCCTGGTTCGTGATGCTCAGGGTTGGTGCCCAGGAGTGGTATGGCTGGGTCAGAGGGAAGGTCTACGTTTAGTTTTCTGAGGAACCTCCAGACTGCTGTCCAGAGTGGTCGTACTAGTTTACATTCCCACCAGTAGTGCTGTAGGGTTATGGATTTTATTTTAAAATTTTGCTTTTGTTTTTAACTGCTTAAAGTAGTAAGGGTCTTGTGTTGGAAGACAACCTAGGAGGCCTGTTTTTCTTGGCAGCCAGTTTCAGTGTGACTTGGAGATGTAACGAGTTGCTGTAGCTCTAGCCATGCTGTTGCTGTATCTTGGTTGGACGCATGGAGGAATCCAAGTTCACAAGGGAAATGGGGGGAGGGGAGGCTTTGCTTCTACTTTTCTACCATTCTGGCTTTTAAAATAACAGTGAAGCTGGGTACTGGTGGCTCACACCTGTAATCGATTCTAGCAACTCAAGAGGCTGAGATCTGAGGATCGTGGTTCAAAGTCAGCTCAGGCAGGAAAATTCATGAGACTCTCATGTTCAATTAATTAGCAAAAAACAAACAAACAAAAAACAAAGCCAGAAGTGGAGGGAGCTGTGGTTCAAGTGGCAGAGTGCTAGCCTTGAGCAAAAGAAGCCAGGGACAGTGCTCAGGCCCTGAGTTCAAGCCTCAGGACTAGCAAAAAAAAAAAAAAAATTCGAGTGAGGGTTTTTTCTTTTCTAGAAAAGGTTAGCTTTCTCTCTGTTGGCAGTTTGTAAGAGTAGTCAGGCCCATAGTTGTAAAGCTGTTGTAACTTATTTTTAGGGTTTTTACTTCAAGCCTAGTTACAGTTCCAGTGGTCAGAGGCAACTTTGTTTCACTGCTTTCAGATGAAAAGTAGTCATCATTGAAAAAGTGAAAGATAAGGGGCTGGGAATGTGGCTTAGTGGTAGAGTGCTTGTCTAGCATGCATGGAGCTCTGGGTTTGATTCCTCAGTACCACATACACAGGAAAATGTCAGAAGTGGCACTGTGCCTCAAGTAGTAGAGTGCAAAAAAAGCTCAGGGACAGTGTTTGGGACTTGAGTTCAAGCTCTACAACTGGAGGGGGAGGGGAAGCATTTAGCACAACTGTTTTAAATGACGTCTTTTCACTTAAAAAAAAAAGAAGAGCAAAGTTTAAACTTTAGGGTTTTTTCTTTCCAGGTTTAAAATTAACATGCACAAAAATATGAAAAGAATGTTTTTGTTTTTGAGACAGGATCTCACCATGAGGTTTGTGATGACCTGGAACTCACTAGGTGTGGCCCAGCTGGCCTTGAACTCATGACCCTCTGTCCCTGCAGTGCTGAGATTATATAACTGCAGCAACTTTCTATCCATCCAGTAGTTCTAGAGTTTGAATTCAGGACCTCACCCTTGCTGAGCAAGCACTCTACCACGTGTGCCATGAGCCTAGATCGTTTGTTTGTTTGTTTTCTCAGTAGTGAAGTTGCCCCTTGTGGACCTGGTGGTAGTTTACAGAGCAGTGTCAGGCATTTCCTGGTTGTGTCAGAATGGCTGTCAGATTGCTCCTCGTCTCTGCTGGTGTGGGGAAGGATCCAGAAGCAGGCTGCGTAGCAAGTCCTAGAGGGTGCATGGGCTGTCTACACTCACTCAGCCAGCTAGTGGCCACGCCATTAGTGCCCTCGCCTCATTCATCCCCTTCTAGAGCTTCCTGAAGCAGCTCCAAGGACTGAGTTCTTTGCTAGGGCAGAAGCAGGGGAGAGATGTAGAGTTCAGAATTTGACTTGATGTTATTTTTAGAGTGTGTGTGTGTATGTATATATGTGTGTGTATATATATACACGCATATGTGTATATAGTAAGTATAGTGCACTTATAGTTTTCTTCATTATATTGAGGACTGTAAATACAGATTTTATGATCATTTTTCTTTTCTTTTTCAGGTCAAGTTAAGGACAAGCTCTCCCTTACCTCTTCTGTAAGCAGCATCTCCTGTGGGAAAGATCCGACATGCAGCCTCCACCCCAGGCAATCCCATCCGGCACGGCTGGTCCTCCTCCGGTTGGGAATCCTCGGAGCATGTTTTGGGGTGGCAACAGTCCTTACAGGAGGCCAGCCAGTAATAATGCGCCGGTAGCTCCGATAACTTGCCCGTTGCCGCCAGTAACAGATCCATTTGCTCTTAATAGACAGACGCTCCAACACACACCTTTGGGCAGTTCGTCCAAGAGCAGCGCGCCTGCTTTGCATAGCCCGGCCTTCCCAGTGTGTTCTCAGTGGTCTGGTTTGCCTGCACCTCACACAAATGCTGGGGATAGCTCCCAAGGACCCCAGGAGCCTCTCCCGGGACCTATGTCACACCCGAGAACAGATGCTGGTTCGTTTCCTCCTGCATCCATCCCTTCATTGCTGCCTGGATCTGAGATGAGTAGGAGCACTGAGGTCGGTTCTGTCTCGGGGCCTGAGATTCAAAATCCACCCTATCCTCTTCACTACATTCCAGGAGTGGGTCCTGACCCATCTCGTGGGAGACATCTGCCTGAGAGTGGGCCTGGGCCGGACAGACCTCTGCATAGACACCCCCCCCACGATGGTGTAGGGGCCCCTGCAGCATCCGCATTCTTCTCCCAGCCCAGTCCACAGATGCCGGGTCAGTGGGCGCCGGTGCAGGGAGGCCCACAGACTGCCCAGCACCGCGGCTTGCCCTGCCCAGAGGGACCCCAGGCCACCAGCGCTTCCCAATTCCCCTCTCCGCCCAACCTTCACCCGGCTCCAGCCCACGAGCCTCACGGCCCACTGGTGTCGCCCCCAGCACCCTTGGCTGGGGGCGAAGGGAGTGAGGTGGCTCACCTGCGAAGTGGAAAACACCTTCTCCCTCAACATACATCCGGCCAAAATCCCAGGATTGGGAGTTTGTGGGCAAGCCAGGAGTTCATGCAGAATCCAGAAGTGAACAAGCATTTGCCAGACCCTGCCCTTGTGAATCTACTCACTCAGGGAACGAACCCAGAAAACCAGGTGCGCTGTCCCTTGGGGACTGGGACGAGCCGGGCTCCACTAGAAGCTTCCTCAGGGTCTCTCTCAATGTTTTTCCAAGGGGAGGAGGCAGAAAATGAGGAGAACCTCTCCTCTGAAAAAGCAAGCTTTGCTGGCAGAATGGACTTGGATGGTTTCTCCTCTAGCCCGGGACTGGGCCGTCCGCCCCCGCCTGCCCACGGAGCTGCTGGCCTCCATCAGGCCTTTCTCAAGGGCTCTAGCAGCGAGGCTGCGCAGCAGGGAGTTGACGCACAGCCTCACTTTCCTCCGTCTACGGGCATTCAGCATGATAAGCAAACTGCTAGAAACAGTGCTGGAGATACGTGGGGGGACGCAGCAAGCACTGGGACTCTCAGTGCTCCTGGCTCGCAGTATGAGAACGTGGAAAACTTAGAGTTTGTTCAAAATCAGGAAGTTCTGCCGAGTGAGCCTCTGAGTGTGGACCCCTTGTCTTCGAACGACCATTTCCGGTACGGGGCCCTTCCTGGGCCGGCTGCCCCCAGGCCTGGTGCCGTGGGTCTCAGCAGAAGTGGGGGACTGCATCTTGAGGCTCCCGAGGTGTCACTGCACCCTGCACGGTCCGACAGCGTGTCGTCCAGCTACAGTGGCCACAGCCACAGGAGTCCTCCCGGGTCAACCAGGCCCCAAGACTTGGTGGGCACGTTTATTCAGCAGGAGATTGGAAAACCCGAAGATGACGCTTCGGGCAGTTTTTTTAAGCAAATTGACTCTTCTCCGGTGGGAGGGGAGACCGAGGAGACCACTGGGAGCCAGCATTACCGCAGCAGCCTGTCTCAGCCCTCTACTCCAAGTCCCCCCAAACCTACAGGGATATTTCAGACAAGTGCAAATAGCTCCTTTGAACCAGTAAAATCCCACTTAGTTGGGGTAAAACCAGTTGAGGCAGATCGGGCCAACATGGTAGTTGAAGTGAGAGGAACCCGTGACCACCAGAAGAAGCGCAGAGCAGCTGCCAGGATGCCCGTTGCTTCCCCAGGTAACCTGGAGCAGCCACCGGACAACATGGAGACCCTCTCTGCACCCCAGGCCTGCCCTCTGCCACTTAACACCCCTGCAGAAGCTGGCCACACACCTGCACACACCGCAGGGCTACCATTGGACACTACACGCCCAACACCCGAGAAGAGGCCCTCCGTCAGGACACAGGGAGCTGCGAAGTGTGAGAGCCCAGCAACGACTCTGTGGGCACAGAATGAACTACCGGATTTTGGTGGCAACGTCCTTTTAGCTCCCGCGGCCCCTGCACTCTACGTGCCTGCAAAACCTCAGACGTCAGAAGCTGTTCAGCCTCTGGCAAAGGGAGTGTCGGGGCAGCAGCCTCGGAAGCCAGGGGCTGCCCCCCCCCTGCAGAACCAAGATGGCCTTGGTGCTTCAGAAAACCTTGAGAACCCTCCAGAGGTGGGCGAAGAGGAGGCCCTTCCATCCCAGGCCAGTTCTGGTTACGCAAGTTTGCTGTCCTCACCACCCACCGAGTCTTTGCAGAATCAACCCATCCTGATTGCTCAGCCTGACCAAAGCTATAATTTGGCTCAGCCTGTTAATTTTTCTGTGTCTTTAGCGAGTCCTAATGAGAACAGTCAGTCCTGGGGAGATGCCGTAGTGGGGGATAATGCCCAAGGGAGCAACAGCCAGGCTCCCGGTGGTGATTCTGGAGACCATGCTGCATTGTCTGGTGTCGCAACTAATACTGTCACGGGCTTGTCTCTGTCTCACAGTGCTGCCTCACACAATGTGCCTCGAGGTTGTGGGTCTTCTGAAATGGTTTCTAGCCAGCCTGCCAGTTTGTTGGCTCAGTCGCTGTCCCATCCGGTTCCAAAGACTCTTCCAGAAAGTCAAAAGAATCACAGTGCAGCAGGAGTTCCTCCTGAGTTTAATAGCCTTGCTGGAAGCACCGGTGTGACCTTAGTCCCACCTGCAAGCAGCACATCGGTTCCTAGTAACGAGAAGGCCGATCAGTGCACTAACCGTGAAGAAACTGTTGGAGCCCTAGACTTCACATTGAATAGAACTTTGGAAAATCCTGGAAGAATGTATAGCTCATCCTATACAGACTGCCCAGCTTCTCAGCAAGCCATCGCCAGTCATCCCAGACAACCTGGGCCTGGAGCACATAATGCAGATCGTTTCTATCAGCAGGTGACTAAAGATGCGCAGGACCAGTGTGGCCTGGAAAAGGCGCAGCCAGAGCTCGTTCCTCCCCCGCCACAGACTTCTCCCCAAGCGCACCAGGCGCCGTGTTGTGAACCTTCTAGTTTAGAGAGTTCATCCGGACAAGGCCAGTCCCAGAGCTCCGCCCAGCCATCGTCAAGTCCAGCTCTGGCGGACACAGGCCAGCCGCTGCTGCCTCAGCCCCCTCGGTCCTCCAGCGCATCGGTTGTGTCCACCAGCTCGAGCCAGCCAGCCCCACGAGCAGAGCAGCCCTGGCTGCACCCACCACCTCCACATGCATTTGGCCCACCGCCTCAGGACTTGGCGTCCCACTATTACTACAGACCACTGTACGATGCCTACCAGTCCCAGTACCCCTCACTCTATCTGTCTGATCCCGGGACAGCCTCCTTATATTACCAGGTAAGAGCACCAGTGTTCAGCCGTCCTCCTGCCCTGACATTGCCCTGACAGTGTGTTCCTCAGACCCACCGTGCCCCTGAGAACAGTTCTCCCTAGCTGCCACCCAGCTCCTCCCTCAGGTTCCTACCAGCAGCAGCATAGTGAATTGTTTGTAACTTTTATTTTATTTTTTTTTTGCCAGTCCTAGGCTGTGAACTCAGGGCCTGAGCACTGTCCCTGGCTTCTATTTTGCTCAAGGCTAGCACTCTGCCACTTGAGCCACAGCACCACTTCTGGCCATTTTCTGTATATGTGGTGCTGAGGAATCGAACCCAGGGCCTCATGTATACGAGGCAAGCACTCTTGCCACTAGGCCATATCCCCAGCCCTGTAACTTTTATTTTTGAATAACACAGCATCCTGGATTATATGACAAAAGGGCCCTTTCTTGTAACACCTGTCTATTTGGTACAGAATTAAGAGCTCTGTGTTGCACAGTTTAACCTCCAGAAGCTCATGTTTGTTGGTTGTTGTTTTTGTTGGACTGGGGCTTAAACTCAGCCTGGGCACTGTCCCTAAGCCCAAGGCTGGGGCTTTTATCACTTTGAGCCACAGCACCACTTCTGGTTGACTGGGAGTGAATTGGAGAGAAGACTCTCCGGGACTTTCCTGCTTGGGCTGGCTTTGAACCCTGATCCTCAGATCTCAGCCTCCTGAGTAGCTAAGATTGCAGGTGTGAGCCACCTGTGCCTGGCCTCTTACATGTTTTATTGTTGAGCCCGGGTTGCCTCCTGGGCTCAGCCTCTTAAATGCTCAGTATGCCATCCTGCCTGGGTTTTACACAGTTTTAACCCCCCAAACAAGACAACATACGAAACAACAAGAGTAATGCTAGATAGCTTGGAAGTCTCTCTTGGGAATCCTTTTCTGGAAAGGAGTCCAAACATTTTCGCACGAGGGAGCCCAGATCTGCTTGACCTGGGGACAGCAGAGTGAGAGGAGCCACAGGCTGCCAATAGGCCCTTATTAGGAATGAAGCCCGGAAATACTTCTGTAGGAGCTTATTTTTTTCATTGCTGTTATTTCCAATGGTGGCCAAAAACTTGTCTGTTTTTCCATTATCTGCCAGGTAATGGCAGAGTTGGAGCATATATACACAGAAGGATGAGTTCTAGCTCATGTCTTTTTTACCATTCAGATTTTCTCAAGTTCAGACACAAGCTGAGCCCATGATTTGTTCTGTAATGAGCCTTTCGCCTCTTTACAGCCTCTGTGAGGCTGCCTATGACTTTAGGACTGGTTCCAGTGAGTCTCCCTGGTCGTCTTGCTTGACTGAGGTGGTGGCTAAGGCAGGACATAGGAGCTGTTCAGATCATAGACCTGGTCAGTGGAGGCTTGAGCAGGCAGACACCTCACAGCGCCCTCAGAAAGTCGCTGCGCGCTGACACCAGGCCTTGTGGGGCCACCTGGGTTGTCTTAGCAAGGCCTGGGCTGACAGTCTTAGGTAGACCCTGCCATCTCTGTGTACATGAAGGAAGCTCACCTGCAGTCTTGCGTTTGGAGAGAGGTCATCTGAATTTACACAGAGCTTGAGCTGGGTGTCTGGTAACTGACTGTTTATGACGGAGTCTAACTACCCAAACCTCCTTCCCACAGGACATCTATGGCCTGTACGATCCTCGATACAGGCCCTATGACAGCTCAGCCTCCACTTACATGGAGAACCACCGCTACCCGGAGCCCGAGCGGCCCAGCTCCCGGGCCAGTCACTGCTCAGACCGGCCCGCAGCCAGGTGGGCACCGGTCCATGCTGTTGCTTTACTTGCGTGCCCAGACAGATGTTTGTGTTGCCAAGATAGTAACCTAGTGACTGGAAAAATTGTGCATCTGTAAAGACTATACAAATTTATTTAATGTATGTTTGTATTTTTCAGCATGTCCCAACAGAATTGGTCAGTTAGCATTGGTCCCCCCCGCTGGTCAGGCCAGACCTTATCCCGAGCCACAGAGGCAGCCAGTGGTGGCTCCGTGTCACCAGGTGCCTCTCTTGTTCCGGCAGTCTGCTGGTGGTATGCAGGGCTCTTAGACGGTGCCACTTTTAACTAGCGCAGCCTCCTCTGAAGGCTCCAGGCGCCTGGAAGGATAGTCATCAAGATGGAGTAATTTGTGGGTGATCCATCAGGCTGACTCCAAGTATGGGTCCTGTGTTTGGACCTGGCTCTGCCTCCTTTGCCAGCAGGCTTGTACCCGCCTGTGGCCTGCATTTCCTGTACTGCTGCTGTCCAGGTGTCTGCTTGTAGTCATGCAGTAGAGATTTGGAAAGAACCATGGCATGTACCCTCTGAGTAAGCCTGTAAGCAGATCAAAGTCCACCGTGTCTCAGAGCTCCCCGGGCTGCTTTTGAGCTCTGTCCATGCAGGACCATTGGTGGCTTTGAGCAAGCAGTGGGGGTGGGTCCTGGTCCTTCAGACTTTGCCACCTCGGCTCCTACGGTCATCCTTTGCCCGAGTTTGGAGTGTTGCTCATAGGAGTGAGCTTTGCCTTGAGGACACACCACTCTTGAGCCCAGCAGTGTGAACATCCAGTTGCTAATGTACAAAGCCTCAGTGCTTGTTTCCAGAAGGATTTGGTAGCTTATTTGAAGAGGGGAAGGCTTTTCCTGTGAACCCTTTGCCTGTTTAACTGACCTCAGTGTACCTTGCCCCAAAGACAGACACTGAACCACGTGTGTGGTTCTTTATGACGTGTAATGCCACTGCTACTGTCTCTAGAAAATTCTTTAGCTGAGGTCCTGGGTTATAGAAGAGTGGTTTTGGCTAACTTATGTGAGGCTCTCAGTTCTATTCCTAGCATGCATATATATATATATATATATATATATATATATAGAGAGAGAGAGAGAGAGAGAGAGAGAGAGAGAGAGAGAGAAACAGAGATAAGATACACACACATAGACTCAGAGAGACAAAGAGTTCAAGCCTCAGGAACAACATGAAAACAATTGGTGCTGGAAATGTGGCCTAGTGGCAAGAGTGCCTGCCTCGTATACACGAAACCCTGGGTGGGTTCGATTCCTCAGCACCACATAGATAGAAAAGGCCAGAAGTGGCAGAGTGCTAGCCCTGAGCAAAAAAGAAAGAAGCCAGGGACAGTGCTCAGGCCCTGAGTTCAAGACCCAGGACTGGCCAAAAAAAAAAAAAAGGAATCTTGAGAGTACTAGAAGGAGCTCTAAATCTCACCTTTTTTTTTTTCTTTTCTTTTTGTCATTCCTGGAGCTTGACTTCAGTGCCTGGACACAATCCCTGAGCTTCTTTTGCTCAAGGCCAGTACTTTGCCACGGGAGCCACAGCTCCACTTCCAGCTTTGTTTTTGGTGGTTAATTGGAGTTAAGAGTCTCACGGATTTTCCTGCCTGGGTTGACTACAAATGCAGTCCTCAAATCTCAGCCTCCTGAGAGGTAGCATTATAGGCATGGTACTCTTGCACCTGGCTTAACTCTCAGCTTTTCTTTGGCTCAGGTTAGGGCCATGGGTAGATCTTTTAGGCCTACAGGAGGTGGGTCTGCATCAGGCTTAGGAGGATGCAGCTCTGCTCATAGTCTTTCTCTGTCCCCTAAGGTTACAAAGAGCTACCACATAGCTAGTGGTTGGGCCTAAAGGCTGTTGAAGCTGACTTTTTTTTTTTTAATCAGTCATGGGCTTGAACTCAGGGCCTGGGGGCTGTTCCTAAGCTTTTTCCCTCAAGGCTAGCACTCTTCCACTTTGTGCCACAGCGCCCCTTCCGATTTTCTGATCATTACTTTGAGATAAGAGTCTCTTAGACTTTTCTGCCCATGGTGGCTTTGAACCATGATCCTTAGATCTCAGCTTTCTTAGTAGCTAGAATTAGAACTGTGAGCCACAGACCCCCCCCAGCTGAAGTTGGTATTTTTAATTGGTTAATTTCAATCTATGCTGTTTTGTTCTGCTAAACATATTAAAAATTCCTAGGATATAGCACTAAGGACAAAAAAGGTTGGTTCTCTTGCTGAGCACTGTCAAGTAGTAAATTTCTGTTAGCTACAAGGTGTGAAATATATAACCTCATCTCTGTTACCGTTTTGGTCTTCTCATGAGAGTTTTTTCACAACCAGACTTTTGGTAAATGCTCACTGCCGTGGTATATATAATAGGTACTACTGATGTTTGGCCATACTTCAGTAGGTAATGTCTTCAACAGCTCTGTGTCTTTTCAGGCAAGGCTATCCTGAAGGATATAGTAATTCCAGGAGTGGGTGGAGCAGTCAAAGCGACTACTACGCAAATTATTACTCCGGCCAGTATGACTATGGAGGTATGTTCAAGAATTTACAGAGATGAGCAAGTGCAGTATCTATAAAGCTCTGTGTGAACACGCAGTTGTGTGCAAGTCAACACGCTACTGTGTGTTTTCAGCAAACTTTTCCTTTAGTTCCTTCCTGTTCTTATTCAAGGGACAGAGTAGTTGAAAATTCTTTGTATCTAAGAACAGTTACATTGGCAGCTTTCATCCTGTGTCATTCTGTGTCTCCGTCATAACGGTGGCTGCCTTGACTTCCTAGCAAAGCATAGTGAACACTAGTTCTTGGGCCATATTGCCCATACTTGACTACTCAATTATGAGCCGGTGAAATGCAAATCAAATGAAACACTAGCTGTTCGGTCACATTGTCTCAGAAGCCACCAGATGCAAGTCCCTGCTTATTGGCAGTGGATAGTGAATGTAGAACGTCTGGTTGTGTCGGTCTGGTGCTTCTTGGCCAGCCCCCACACATGCTTCTGTACAGCACAGGGCCCCCAGTGGCCTACAGGGAACCGGGAGCCCCCTTGTCTGCTCTGCCTGTACCTTCTTGTACCTTGGGCTCCACACCCAGCTCCTGATTCGTCCATGTCTTGCCTCTGTTTCCCAGAAGGGCTTTTTCCCCCTTGGGCGTGTGTATTCCCTTCCTCCCTCCCTCCCTCCCTCCCTCCCTCCCTCCCTCCCTCCCTCCCTCCCTCTCTCCCTCCCTCTCTCTCTCCCTCCCTCCCTCCCTCTCTTTCTTTTTGCCAGTCCCGGGCCTTGAACCCAGGGCCTGAGCACTGTCCCTTAAGCTTCTTTTGCTCAAGGCTAGCACTCTGCCACTTGAGCCACAGCGCCACTTCTGGCTTTTTCTGTGTATGTGGTACTGAGGAATTGAACCCAGGGCTTCATGCATGCTAGGCAAACACTCTGCCAGGAAGCCACATTCCCAGCCCTGAATTGTTTCTTAATGTCTTCTGGATCACTTTAGGAAGAAGAAATACTAGTAAAAGTTACAATCAACGGATTAGGAATTAACAATTAAAAAGCATTTGGGGCTGAGGGTATAGCTCCATGGAGGAGAGCTTTCCTAACAAACAACATGAAAAAATATACAGAAGTCTGTTCTCTTTCTGTTAAATAATATTTGTTTCAACTGGGAACATATCTGTAATTCTATATGGGTCATGCTCAGCAGGAGGCTGAGGTCAGAGGATAGAGGTTTGACGCCAGCCTGGGAAGGAAAATTGTGAGGTTCTTATCCCCAGTTCACTACCAAAAAGCCAGCAGTGCATCTGTGTCTCAAGTGCTTGAACACTAGGGTTGAGCAAAAAAAAATGCTGAGGGACAGTCCGTGCCCAGGCCCTGAGTTCTAGTCTAGGCCTGGCACAAAAAGAAAAGGAAAAAGGAAGAAATACTTACCTGGAGCCAGGTGCCAGTGGCTCATGCTCATAATCGCGGCTACTCAGGAGGCTGAGATCTGAGGGTCAAAGTTGAAAGCCAGCTCGGGCAAGAAAATCCGTGAGACTCTGTCTCCAATGAACCAACAGAAAACAAAGTGGCGCTGGGGCTCAAGTGTCAGAGCTAGCCTTGAGCTGAAGAGCTCGGAGAGTGCACGACCCACAAAAATAAAAGAAAGACCCGGAGCAGTTGCTCCCCGCTGCGCAGTGTCCCAGAGGCAGGGTGCAGCTGGCCTCTGTGGCGTCAGCGTCCGTTCTCGGGCCGGGGCCACCATCCTGTGCTGCCCGTCCCTTGGGAGCCATGGTGTGCGCCTCAGCTCGGGGGTGGTAGCTGCTCCAGGGGAGCCGGGTTGTTCTTTCGTGTGTGGCACACTGATCCCTTCTTCCTGCATTTGCAGACTCGAGTCGCTGGGATCGGTACTATGGTCCTGGACTCAGGGACACCCGAGACTGGGACCGGAGGGCCTGGTATGAAGCTGAGCACGACCCATACAGGAAGGAAACCTGTGCTTACGGCAACAGGTGGGTGGTGGCCCGCGGCTGAAGGGGGCTGGAGCAGGCCTTGTCATGAGCTGGCTTACCTACTCTCGTGTCTTTGAGTTGACCAGAGAGCTTGCCTGATACTCGGCAAGAGGAAGGACTGGCCATGCCTCTGGGGCTTCCGGCTCTGGGCTGTGGGGAGAGAACCAGCCTCCCGTGCGTGTCTGGCCTGTGGCTCTGGGGGCGCCTTCTGCCTGCCCACCTCTTCCCCCCATCCGTGTCTCTTCTTTGTCCTGCCCACAGTTAAGAGGAGAGACCACACTTGAAGTGCACCTGCAGTGTGCTCTCTGAGGCCCCCGAGTTGAACTTGGGGGTTCTTCAGATGAAGACTGCCCTGGGGCGGAGGGAGGGCGGCGAGGAGAGGGCCAGCCCGGCCTTGGGAGTTACCTGGTAGATGCGTGTCGTCCTCAGGAGTTGCCATCCTGTCTTGTTCTTTGCTTCCTTCAGGCTTGAAAAGTGTGATGATCACTGGAGATACGACCCGCGCTTCACGGGGAGCTTTGATGATGACACGGAACCCCCCAGGGACCCCTATGGGGAGGAGGTGGACCGGCGCAGTGTCCACAGCGAGCACTCCACTCGGAGCCTGCGCAGTGGGCACAGTCTGCCCAGCCGCCGCAGCAGCCTCAGCTCACACTCACACCAGGTGTGCCTAGTCGAGTGGGTGGGCCTTTCTGAGTGTAGCTCGGTTCCATGGCTCCAGCAGTGCGCCCACTGTCTTCGTGATGCTTGTGGGAGCTCACTTTCCTGCTTTCTTTGTTTCCCAAGAGTCAGATTTACAGAAGCCAAAATGTGACTGCTGGCACCTTTGAGGCCCCACCTCCTCCTGGCTCGCTCCATGGTGATTACGCCTATGGCGCCTATGGCGGCAATCTCGGCACTACCCACGGCTTCCAAGAGTATGGCTATCCTGTCGACAGCACCTGGCCTGCCATGGAGCAAGGTGTGTCTCGGCACACGGAGGGAGGCTGCCAGTAGGTCAAAAGGAGGACTCACTTTCCTTGGCTTGTTCAAACTTGGTGTCACTATGTAGTGCGGGGTGTCTTAAACCCAAGATCCTTCTTGACGTCTGAGTGAGGGGATTGCAGGTATGCACTGCCGTCCAGGAATCAGTGCTCGATGGGGATTTCTGAGGGGCTGGCCTGGCTCTTCTGTGCAGACCTTGTAGGTGCAGGCCACTGCTGGCTCTTGCATGCCACCGGGGCCAGGTCCTCGTGTGTGTTGTCGCAGTGTGTCACTCTAAAGACAGACCCCTTCTTGGCGGTACTGGCCGTGGGCCTGAGCAGTCGCAGAGGGAACGTCATTTCCCCTTGCTAGGTTTGTTCTATGTGTCCATCTGACTGAGCAGGTCCCACTTCCAGAGCCTTCCAGAATGCAGAGTGGTCTTTCTCCTTGACTGTGTCTCTGTGGCTGGGTGCTCAGTGATTGATGCGGCCAAGCTGAGCTGGGGGAGCTGCTCAGGAGCATGCCTGCTTCAGAAGCATGGGGAACAACAAGCCAAAGGCTTCTCTTTCTACTTACTTGATTGCAGTGCCATCAAGACCGACTTCTCCTGAGAAGTTTTCAGTGCCTCATATCTGTGCCAGGTTTGGGCCTGGCGGCCACCTCCTTAAGGTAGTTCCCAACCTGCCTTCGGAAGGACAGCCTGCACTGGTTGAGATCCATAGCTTGGAGGTAAGGCGAGGGGCTTGCTGGCCCTCTGTGCCGCATGCTGTGTGATTTTTTTGATTTCTCTTTGGTCAGTCACGGGGCTGTACTCTGAGCGTGGGCGCTGTCACTGAGCTCTTTTTGCTCGAGGGTGGTGCCACAGTGGCTGGTGCCACTTTGAGCCACAGCACCACTTCCAGTTTTCTGGTGATTAATTGGAGAAAAGAGTCTCACAGACTTCCCTGCCCAGGCTGGCTTTGAACTGTGATCCTCCACTCGCAGCCTCCCGAGAGTGGCTAGGATGACAGGCGTGAGCCGCCAGCGCCCAGCTGCTTTGTGATTCTTCTGCAGCCAACTTGCCTTGTTTGGAAACACAGACCGGGAGTTGGTTGTTCTGTCTTGTTTTTCTTTTTTGGCAGTCCTGAGGTTTGAACTAAGGGCCCCACCCCTTGAGTCACGTCCCCAGCTGTTCCTTGCTGTGGCTCTTTTTGGAGTGGGGTTTTGCTGCTTTCGCTCAGGCTGGCCTTGACTGCAGTCGTCCTCCCGGGGCCTCTCACATTAGCTCGGGTCACAGGAATGAAGCAGCTTGTTGAGATGAGGTCTTGCCAACTTCTTCTGCCAGGCTGGCCTCAAACTCTGCTCCTTCGTATCTCTGCCTCCCTAGTAGCTGAGCTTGCCGTGCGCTTCACCTCGCCCCGCCTCCGGGGAAGCGTGTGTGCGTGTGGAGCTACAACCTGGAGAGTTTGTGCTTGGTCTTTTACGATTTAGTGCTTGTGTTGTGATTTGTATTTTTACTCACCTCTTTTGCTTTGGGGAGTGTTTGTATGGACGGGGAAAGCGGGTGGGTGAGGGGGTCCAGAGCGGTAGGGGCAGGCTGAGGGGCCACAGGCCCCGTGTGCGCCCACTGACCACGCAGTGAGCCCCACACAGAGGGAAAGGCATGGTCTCAGGGGCATCTGCGTCCCGGGCTCTGGGTGCAGGCGGCACCCGGGGCCTGGGCTGCGCGCGTGAGCTGCTTCCCGTCCCCTCTGCTTGCAGACCTTGTTGCAGCACACGCCCGAGCAGGAGGAGATGCGCTCATTCCCTGGACCGCTCGGCAAGTAAGTTCCCTGCTGACGTCGCGAGTCTGCACCGAGGCGGTGGCTGCGTTTGGCCTCACAGCCCTGGCCTCCATTCTCAGAACACCCGTTCTTCTTCCAGAGACGACACCCATAAAGTGGATGTTATTAATTTTGCACAGAACAAAGCTACAAAATGTTTGCAGAATGAAAGCTTGATTGACAAAGAGTCTGCAAGTCTTCTGTGGAATTTTATTATTCTGTTATGCAGACAGAATGGGGTGCGTTCCTTTCCTTGTAGAATGTCCTCCCTTTTGACCTGTGGTGTCAGGACCATTCCTGAAGCCATCTTGGCTCCATCCTGGCAGAGGAGGGGAGGGGTGTGGAGGGAAGGAGGTCTTAGCCCTTTGGTCACATCAAGGACAGAGGTTGTGTCTTTGGTGTTCTAACCCTTGCCCCCTGCAGACAAGGAGTCAGGACTCTGACCTGACATCCCTGGGACCCGTCTCGTCACCTTGCGGGAACTGTCCACGTTAAAGCCTTGCTTGCTCTTCCCTCCCCTCCCGCTCCCCCTGTGGCCTTACAGACGGTGGTGGGGACGGACATCGCAGAACTGTTGTTACGAGACCATAGGACCGTGTGGCTTCCTGGGAAGTCGCCCCAAGAGGCGAACCTCATAGACTTCACTAACGAGGCTGTGGAGCAGGCGGAGGAGGAGGAGTCTGGTGAAGCACAGCTCTCGTTCCTCACCGACAGCCACACGGCCGCCAGCAGCAGCCTGCTTGAGAAGGAAACGGAGCGCTTCCGAGAGCTTCTGCTCTATGGCCGCAAGAAGGTGGGTGGGCTTGAGACCCCTAGGCGCCTCTGCGCTTGCCCCTTTTGTTCCTGGTGTCGTGTGGTCCTGAAGCCCCCAGCCCCGCCACGCATCCCGCGGCTGTTGGTGGTGCTAGGCCCTCAGTAGGTGCTGATCCCCTCCTGGAGCGCCCCAAGGCTTTGTGGCCAGTGGTACTGTCGTCTCTGTCCTGGTCCGGGGAGGGAGCCTGTTTGTTAGAGCACAAGGTGACTCATCCAGATCCCTAACGCGCTGCAGGATGCTCTGGAGTCTGCGATGAAAAATGGCCTGTGGGGTCACGCTCTGCTGCTTGCAAGTAAGATGGACAGCAGGACACATGCCCGTGTCATGACCAGGTAAGACAGCTGCCACCGCCCTTTCCAGGTGCTAAAACCCATGGCTCTGCAGCACACAGGTGCCCTGCTGTGCTCTGGGGCTGCCAGGCTCGAGCCTCTAAGCCTGCTGGGCCTTCTGTCCTTGGGTCATGCTCCTGAGGAATTTTTAATTCTTGCCAACCGGTGATTTTTAATATTTTATTTTCAGTGGAGTTGGGATTTGAACTCATGACATGCACTTGTTAGGCAGGCGCTCTACCACTGAGCCATTCCTCCAGTCCTTGTTTACCTTGGTTATTTTGGAGATAAGGTCTTGATCCCAGGGTAGCTGGGCTAGACACGTACCACCCTATACAGCTTCTTCCATGGAGTCTTAAGTTTCATGGACTTAGCCTCCTGGGCAGGCCTAGAACTGTTATCCTCTCAGTCTCCACCTTCTGTGCCACCACAGCCAGCCATGGGTTGAGAAGGGGTTTTGAGAAAACTTGGTGGCCACGCTAGCCTTGAATCACGATCTTGCTGTTCTCAGCTTCCTACGTAGAAAGGAGCGCAGCGGTGAGGCACTGGCAGCCAGCGGGCCTTGGGCCTTTGCTATGAAACCTCACATTCCCTGTCTTCACCCTTGTCGTGCTGTTTGAAGCTAGCTGAGCTAGCTGTCACGTGCCAAGGCTCCACTTCAGTCTGACCGCTCCATAAAAGGGCTCTTCTTAGGCTTCAAGGTGCTTTTGTAACTGAGCCAGGGTTGAGCCTCTCTTTCCTCACGTCCACCTAGGTTTGCCAACAGTCTTCCGATCAATGACCCTCTGCAGACAGTCTACCAGCTCATGTCCGGGCGAATGCCTGCTGCATCCACGGTGCGTGTCACGTTGGGCCCTGCTCGCCGGGCCGCGAGGCCCACCGTGGGCCCTGCAGGGTTGGGGTTGTTCTCGTTAAAGACTTCACTGTGGGACCTCAGACCTTTGTTTCTCTGTGCGTTTATATGTGTATGTGTATCGGTACTGGGGTTTGAACTCAGGGTGTGGGCGTTATCCCTGAGCCTTTACCACTTGAGCCACAGCTGCACTTCTGGTTTTTTGGTGGTTTATTGGAGGTAAGAATCTCACAGGCTTTTCTGCCCAGCCTGGCTTTGAACCACAGTCCTCAGATCTCATGGTCCTGAAGGAGCCACGAGTGCCCAGCTTGACCTCTGCCTGTTGCTCTTGCTTTCTGATTGTGCTTGACCGTTAGGGAATTCGAGTGATGCTCTCCTGAGGATGAGGGCCTGGTGTGTGTTCTGGTTGTAGTGTTGTGGAGATGAGAAGTGGGGAGACTGGAGGCCACATCTTGCTATGGTGTTATCCAACCTGAACAACAACATGGACGTGGAGTCCAGGACCATGGCCACCATGGGCGACACTCTAGGTGGGTCGGGCGGGGCGGGCCACCCTCCCTCCCTCCCGCGCGTGGGCCAGTCAGAGCGCCTGCGAAAGGAGCATGTCCAGAGACTGAAGTGTGCTGCTCCATCTCTCCTCAGCCTCCAAAGGCCTCCTAGATGCCGCGCACTTCTGCTACCTGATGGCCCAGGTTGGATTTGGGGTTTATACGAAGAAAACCACCAAACTGGTTCTGATAGGATCAAACCACAGGTGAGGAATCCAGCCGAGGAGCAGTGTCTATTTTCCTTCAAGAAGGAACCGATTCCCCTCTGCTAATTGAGAAATGGACAGCCTTAGGAGGCTGGTTACTTTGTCAATTCCCTTCCTCAACAGTTTGCCATTTTTAAAGTTTGCCACCAATGAAGCCATTCAGAGGACAGAGGCCTACGAGTATGCTCAGTCCCTTGGGGCCCACACCTGCCTCTTACCTAACTTCCAGGTAAGCAAGAGAGTGCGGCATGGTTTTTATGATGGGGGGGTGGGCGGGGAGGGAAGGCCGTGCTGACTTTTTCTTTTTCCCTTAAAATTTTTTTTAATGGTTACTATAGAGGTAATGTGCAGGGGAGTTACAGTTACATAAGTCAAGTAGAGAGTACATTTCCTTCTGGACAATGTCACCCCTTCCCTCTCTCCCTCCCTACCCACACGTTGTATAGTTCATTTTCATGCCTAGTGAGTATGGCTTTTGGTTCTTTAGATTTTTTACATTCTTATGCAGATAATGACGAGATTTAGGAGGAAACATCTCACCAATAATGCTCAAAAACTAAATGATACTGAATTGAAAATTTTTTGGTAGCATTTTGGTCCTTAACATATTCACCATTACGTATAGTACTTGTATTCAAGCACCTTGACATCAGCTGTGTTTAACAAGGGCTCTGGCAGGCTGCAGCGAGGTGCCTGTGTCTACCCAGTGGTTAGCAGAATTAGCTGAGAGGGCTTTTGGCATAGCTGGCTCCATAGGAGAGGTGACTGTCACAGAGGGTCTGGCTGCACCGTCAGCCATGTCAGAGGTGTTACAGGGGAGAAGACCTTAAAAGACCTCAGAGGATAGGGCCTAGTACTACCATTGGAGGACGGCGGTTGCTGGTGGTGGACGTGGTAATGAGACTCCCAGAGAGAGTCACGCATGCAGGGTCTTCTCAGGAAACATCGGGAAAGCCCCGGGACGGTGAAGTTGTGTTTGTTGTTGCAGGTGTTCAAGTTCATCTATTCTTGTCGCTTGGCTGAGATGGGACTTGCCACCCAGGCTTCCACTACTGCGAAGTGATCGCCAAGAGTGTCCTGGTGCAGCCGGCCGCTTTCTCCCCAGTGCTCGTCACCCAGCTGGTGCAGGTGGGGAGGCGGGACCGGGCCTGTCGTGCAGTTAAGATACTGGAATGTCCTTGGGCTTGCGTTTACCGTGTTAGCACAGGAGTTCTTCAGGTACGCCATGCCAATACAGAAGCTGAGCGGGAAGCTTCTCTGTGAGCAGGCCCCTGGCTCCAGGCGATTGTTTGAGGCAGGGTAGGGTTAGCCTGGCGGGCAAGAGCTCCTGTGTGCAGTTCTGCAGCTGAGGTGGTCATGGCTGCATGTTCACAAGCCTGTTTGTTGCACATCCGATGCAGTGTGTGGCCAGCCACCAAGCTGGTATGGAGAGCATTCCGCCACTGCCCACACACTGTGTGCGGTGTCAAGTGCTCCATTCCTGGAAATACACTCCTGATGCCCAAGAAAGCTTGTTATCATGCAAGTGTTGGAGCCTACGCAAAAGTGCAGAGTTCCCATCCCCATCCCTCAGTTTCAGCAGTCACCAACACAGGCCATACTTGTTTCATCTTACCCAGCGTGGCCTCCCAACTCCCTTCCTAGGACATCTGAGCACTAGGATAATGAGGCCAAGGGTACCTGGTCAGTTTGTTGTTGATAGTCAGGCCCTGCTGACCCCACACACCTGTGAGGCCATAGGTCTACAGAGCACTCCACTGCGCAGGTCCTTATTACCCAACTGCGTTCTCTAATTAAACCCTTAACTTCCCATTTCACACTGTCAGGAGAGAGTTTTGCTTGTGTCACCTGTAGTAACAGTTTCTCTGTTCTCTGGGCTTCTAGATGGCTTCGCAGTTACGCCTCTTCGATCCTCAGCTGAAAGAGAAACCAGAGGAGGAGTCCTTTGTGGAGCCTGCCTGGCTGGTGCAGCTGCGGTGTGTGGAGAAGCAGATCCAGGTGTGGCTTCTGACAGCACAGCCCTGTCTTAGGGCTTGGCCTGTAGATGTTTGACAAGATGGTTTGTACCCATTTTCACACTGCTGGCACTCACCTGCAGCAGTTAGCTTAGGAAGTGTGCCTAGTCCAGGAATGTCCTAATTGCACAGGAAGGACTTTAGGTACCGTGGAGGCAGAGGCTGTGTGCAGGGCCACCTGGGCTGATGGGACGTGGTGTAGAGCCTCTAACTCTGCTCTCCTTTAGGAGGGGGCGCTGCTCTGGAGCCAGGACGCAGCCGACCCCCGGCAGTGCCCCAGCACACCAAGCTCGGAGGCGGAGCAGTTGAATGGTGCGAGTGTTGGCCAGCCAGCAGGGCTGGGAGCGGACAACCCCCTACTGATGCCGGGCACGGAGCCCTTGAGCCAGGACGTGCAGCTGCTGCCCTCAGGTGGGACATGGATAGGATGTGCACCTGCTCTCTGATGGCTGCTTCTGAGCAGGGAACATTCTTTGGTTTTTGCCGCTATGAGAATTGAGACACCGTGTACAGCCATGGTAGTTCTGGGGACCCCTTGGTCTCCCACTTCTGCCTTTTCGCTAATTCCTCTGTTGAGCTCATCAAGCCCCAGAGCTTCAGATGGTCATTGGCCGATGGCACTCCCACCCTCCCCCCACCCCTTCACCCCCCACCCCCGTCCTGGTGGCCCTGTCCCCTGAGTCTGCTTCTTGGCCCTTCGTGCCTGTGGGAACCTGGGAATGTACACCATCAGAACAAGACCCCTGCCACTCCTGCCCTGCTTCTCCTTGTTCTCTTCTTAGGAAAGGACACCCATCCCTCCTGGAGTTGGGGTCCACACCTCTCTTACTCATGCCCCGCAGCTCCTTCCGGCATGGGAGAGCAGCGGCTTGCCTGTGATGTGCGCACAGCAGCCACAGACACTGACCTCCGGTGCTGCCCCGCCCCTCCCCTCCCCACCTCACATCCTCGTCCAAGTCCATAGACTCCTTGTCCACTCCCAGTCGGCTCTTTCCTCCGATGTTGATTTTCTGTCCTTATTGTGTTTCCCCGGGGACAGTTGGATTTGAGTTGATTTTTCCATTTTTATCTTTTGTGCCAGTCATTAAACTCAGGGCCTAGCCCTCTCACTTGGCTTTTTACTCAAGCTTAGCACTCTACCACTTTAGCCTCTCCTCCACTTTTGACTTTTTGTTAGTTCATTGGAGATTGGAGTCTCTCACATTTGTCTGCCCCAACTGGCTTTGCACTGGAATCTTCAGATCTAAGCCTCCTGAGTAACTTGGATTACCAGCATCTGACTCATTTTATTTTTTGAAGACAGGGTTTTGCTTTGTTACCCACAAGTTGGTAGTAGCTGAAGCGCCCTTCCTGCCTCTGCTTCCCGAGTAGCTGGACCCCAGGCATGCACCTCGTGGCTGGCTTGCTCTGCTTTGTTCAGCGTGCACCCGCCGCCCTGGTGGTGCCGGCAGGCCGTGGGTCCTGCTGTGTGCACGAGTGGCCCATCTGACTTCTGGCAGTGAAAGAGAGGGCTCCCTAGACACAGCCACGCCCAAGCAAGGTCTGCTTTGGGGTCCTGCTGTGGTCGAGCCTCTGCCCCAACATATGATAGGTGCCAGTGTGTGTTCCTTCTGCTCTTAGCCCTCAGAAAGTGAACGGCCTTTTCTCTAGACCTCTGATGGGGCAATGGCTTCAGCCACCCCTGTGTAAGAGAAGCATGGCTGGGCACAGTGTCTCCTTCATGTGCTCACTCAACCTCGTGACCCTTGACTCGCTCTTCTCCATTGCACCCTGCAGCTCCACAGACGCTCTCTGAGGACCAGCCAGCCCACCCTGCCAGGGTGCCCATGTTCTCCGTGCCGCTGTCCTGGGGCCCCCAGGAGCCAGGTCCTGGCTATGGGTCTCAAGGATCTGCACTTGGCCTCCCACAACACGCCAGGCCTGATGCCCCAGCTCTGCACCCGGGACTGGCCCTGCCACCAGGGGCACCATCGCTTCCAGAAAGTGGCCCCCTGCGCCAGGAGACCAGGAGCCTGGACCCAGGTGTGTCTGCGTGGTGCTCTCCTGAGGGCAGAACTGCATTCATTGGCCTTGGTGTTGATGAGGTGCTTAGTAGCAAAAGCTATGTGGACCAAAAATTCTATTAAGTTACAGGCACCCCCTTCACCCGCCCTCCCCGCCCCCCCCCCCAAGGGGTTCAGCGTCTCACTGCACTATTAATTCCTTTTGTGACTTGGCTGTGTGTCACGATGTGAAGGGTAAATGGCCATTCAGACATGACAACACAGCCTTGGGACATCTGCAGGGTCTGCTCAAGGTGGCCCTTCTAAGCTCAAGGTGCACAGCTCAAGGTGACAGATTTCTGTCTGGAAGTCACGTTTAGGGGCTCTCGTGCTTGCCTCTGCCTAACTTGGCTTTTGTCCATGTGAGCAAAAGAAAATATACGTCTGGTTTTAAAAAGCAAAAATGTAACCATATATATTGGGGGGCATCTTTGGTCTTGTTTTAGAAATTGACCCCAGTGGTAGGAAGCTGGTTGTTCCTCAGTGGAGGGGTCCTGACAGGGCCCTGCTTCCTTCTGTTTGGGGGCAGCAGCGCACAACCCCATCTCTCTCTCGCTTTAACAGGAGTGGCACCACAGGACTTGCCTGTCAGAAACACCCTTCCAGAGCTCAGTGAAGAGGACTCGGATGGAAAACTTGCTACTTTGGTATTGTCCTACTCTTAGAACATTTTTGTAAAAAAACATGTGAGGAATCAAAAAGCATTGGTAGGCAAAGATGGAAAGAGAGACTTCAGAGGGGTAAAAATACCCAACTATAACAAAAAAAACTGCCTTATTATTTTATTTTTATTTTTTGGTGCCAGTCCTGGGGCTTGAATTCAGGGTCTGGGCACTGTCCCTGAGCTTTTGTGCTCAAGCCTAGTGCTCTCCCACTTGAACCACAGCTCCACCTTTTTTGGTAGCTAATTGGAGAGAAATCTCATGGACTTTCCTGCCCTGGCTGGCTTCAAACCATGGTCCTCAGAGCTCAGCCTTCTGAGTAGGTAGGATTGCAGGCCTGAGCCACCAGTGTCTGTTACTATTTTTTCAAGTGGAGAGAGCCTTTTAGCTTCCGCATCTCCTGCACAAAAGGACCTGACATGTTCGTTGGTTTCCTGAGGCTGCCACTCGTGCCAGCAGAGGCCCTTGACACAAAGGCCTCCCCTGGTCACTCCCGACTGGGAAGGACAAGTGCTTTTATACAGACCTGTTCTGGAAGCTTCTTGAAGTCCTGTTCAGTCTTTTCTTTTTTTATTTTGGCAATGCTAGGGGGTTGAACTTACCCTACTTGAGCCATGCCCTTAGTCTTTTTTTCTTTTTCATTTATTTTGGGGATAGGCTTTATGGTTTTGCCCCAGACAGTGTGATAGCAGTCTATTTATACTTCCCAAGTAGCTGAGGTGTCAGGCATGAGCCACCATGCCTAGCTAGAGAGGGAGTCTTGCCAGCTTTTTGCCCAGGCTGGCTTCTGTGAGCCTCCTGAGTAGCCGGGATTATAGGCGTGAACCATTGCTCCCAGCCCTCTCATCGCTTGTGCGTAGGTGTCAAAACCAGGGCCTCATACTCTTACTTAACTTTTTCTACTCACGCCTGGTGTTTCCACTCATGGCCATGCCTCCAGTCTAACATTTGCTGCTTGATTGGAGATAGAGTCTTCCATACTTATCTACCTTGGCTGGCTTTGAACATTAATCCTCAGATTTCAGCCTCCTGAGCAACTAAGATTACAGGGAAGTGCCACCATTAATGGCCGCCTCCTATTACTTCTTAAAATGCATGCTGAGCCAGGTGCAGGAGGCTCACACCTGTCATCCTAGCGCCTCAAGAGCCTGAGTTCTGAGGATCCTGGTTCAAAGCCAGCCTGGGCAAGAAAGTTCAAGAGACTCTTTCTCTTCAATTAACCACTGGAGTAAAAGCCATAAGTAGGGCTGGGGATATAGCCTAGTGGCAAGAGTGCCTGCCTCGGATACACGAGGCCCTAGGTTCGATTCCCCAGCACCACATATACAGAAAACGGCCAGAAGCGGCGCTGTGGCTCAAGTGGCAGAGTGCTAGCCTTGAGCGGGAAGAAGCCAGGGACAGTGCTCAGGCCCTGAGTCCAAGGCCCACAACTGGCCAAAAAAAAAAAAAAAAAAGCCATAAGTAGAGCTGTGGTTCAAGTGGCAGAGCACTGTCCTTGAGCCAAAAAGCTCTGGGATAGCCCCCAGACCCTGAGAAATGCATGGCACTCCTGGCTAGGAGCTGATGGGGGGGGGGCTTCAGAGCATCTTCTTGGTCCCCGCCACCCCCACCTTGCTTGGGAAGGCACTTGGGGGAAGCACGTCCCTTGGCTTCCTTGGTCCCTCATGAGGAACCAAGTTGAGAGCCAGCTCCTGTGTTACTTGGGGACAGGGCACCTCAAGGACGGCGCCAGGCTTGGAGACCCCACCGGCTTGGGATTATAACGGCTCAGCCTCCACACAGCCTGCTCCACCTCTGACACCTACTCCCGAGGCCAAGAGACCTCCACCGGCGGTCAGAAAAGAAGCCAAAGAGCCAAAGAAGGTACAGCACATCAAGCCCACCACACCTGTCCACTTGGGCAGAGGCTGGGCAAGCGCGGCATGGGGGCCCAGCATCCTGGGGCCATTTGTGTAAGTCGGGAGTGAGCGTGCCTGTGTGTGAACAAACCCAGGTCAGCGAGGGCACCCGCTCCATCCACACCGTGGCCAGCAGCCCGGTTCCCTGCCGCCCTGTCGTGGCGACTGCGTGAGCCCCAGCAGACCCTTGCTCCCCGCTCTGGCGTTTGGATCAGGCTTCCTTTGAGGTCATCACAGAGGCAGGCGGGCACTCCCTTGCTTGCCCCGGAGGCGAGTGCCCAGCAGTGGGCGGGGCTGCGGGTTTCTAAGCGCGTGTGTTGCGGTTCGGAGGAGCAGTGCTGGCTGTGCACAGCTTCCCCCGCGCAGCTTCCCCCGCTCGGTTCGGCCGGCATTCGGCCTCTGGAGGCCTTGGCTGGTGATGCTGCCTGTGGCGGGCTGGCTCCCTCCTCGCTTCCTGCGTGCCGGGTGGCTCTTGTACGCAAGGCCAAGTGCTCTTTGAGCCACAGTGCTACTTCAGGTTCTTTGGTGGCTAAATGAAGCGTCTCACAGACTTTCTGGTCCAGGCTGGCTTCGAACAGAGATCCTCAGGTCTCAGCCTCCTCAGTAGCTAGGATCACAGGCATGAGCCGCCGGCTTCCAGCTCCCCAGCCCTTCAGGTTTTTTTTTTTTTTTTTTGGCCAGTCCTGGGCCTTGGACTCAGGGCCTGAGCACTGTCCCTGGCTTCTTTTTGCACAAGGCCAGTACTCTGCCACTTGAGCCACAGCGCCACCTCTGGCCGTTTTCTGTATATGTGGTGCTGGGGAATCGAACCCAGGGCTTCAGGTATACGGGACAACCACTCTTGCCGCTAGGCCATAGCCCCAGCCCCTGCCCCAGCCCTTCAGTTTTGAAGTGAGCAGGCACTTGCTGACTCCAGGCCAGGGGAGGAGGCTGGGGTGTTTCCGGATAGAACGAGGGGTGTCTGTTGCTGTGTTGCTTTTTCGGCTCTGCTTTTCCTGTTCAATAGAAGCCATGGAGGCAGCAAGTAAAGGCAGCAAGTGGCCTCGGTGTCACTCCGGTTCTCTGCACATGGAGGACGCCCGGGCTTTGTGTTGAAGCCTCCTGTCCACACCTGCCTTTACTCCTCAGTGAGGAGGAGCCTGAGGCTCGCTTTCTCAGGGTTCAAATGTGAACTGTCCTAAAGATAGACACAGAAGCTGGGGTATGCCTCAAGGGTGGACCACTTGCCTAACAGATTCAAGAGGCCTCAGGGGCTCCGCAAGCATGGGTGCGTGTGCTTGAGCATCCGCACCCAGCCTTGTCCTCCTGGGGATTAAACCCCGGCCGCCTAGCAAGCATGCTGCCATTTGAGCTATGCTTCCAGTCCCTTGTTGAAATCCAGTCTCACACATGTATTCCTGGATCAGTCCTCCTACCTCGGCCTCCCAGGGATCTGGGATCAAAGGCCTGCACCACCATACCCCGCTTTCTCCCCCTCTCAGTGCGTAGTTGAGTAGCACTAAGCACATTCATCGACGTACAGCAAGACCACCGTCCATTCACACATTCACAGAATGCTTCCCCTTTCCACACTTGACACTCGTTGGACACTGACCCGCTGTACCCTCTGTGTCTATGGGTCTGCCTTCTTGGAATTTGTGAATTGTGCTAGCTCTCCTCGCGCGCGTCATCCTCAAGGCTCTGTGGTGGTTTTATATTTAGAGTGAGTCCTGGTTCTCTCGGTGGCTGCCTGGGAAGAAAAGGACAGAAGCTTACTTGCCAGATGACAAGAACAAATCAGTGAGTATTGTGGAGCAGGGCCAGCGGTCCAGGGTATTTTAAAGATTGCCTGTTGGTGTGCAGTGCGTGTGATTCAGAATCAAATGTACACATGTACTTGTTTTCTGGAGCTTACCGTTTCCAAGTTCATCAAGATTCTATTTTGTTGAGCTTCAATCTACTGATTTTTTTTTCTTTTTAAAATCTTGGCAGATTGTCTGGGATGAAAAGAAAAACCAGTGGGTAAACCTGAATGAGCCAGAGGAGGAGGTGAGCTGCTCCTCGGGTGTTGGCTGCAAGGGGAAGGAGCACCTCCTTTGCTCTTCAGCCCCAGGCACTGTAGCCTTCCTTTCGAAAGTCCTAACTGGGTTTCTGGGGCATGTTGTAGATTTCTAAGCTGTTTCTCCCTCTGCAGAAGAAGGCACCACCCCCACCTCCAACATCATTCCCCAGGGCCCCACAGACGGCTCCCACGGGGCCCCCAGGGCCTCCTGCAGCCTCCGTGAACCTGTTTTCTAGAAAAGCAGGTAAGGGCCACGACAGCCATCAGAGGTTTCCGGGTAGTGTGTGGTAGAGCTAGCTGTAGATAGAGCAGGCACCGGGCCGCCTTGTGTTACAGTGCTGGAGAGTTATGGAGGTAGACCCGTGAGGCAAGAGCCTGTTTGTCCATGCGTGATATTCTGTGGCATCTGTGTTGACCACCCAGGAGTAAAGCTAGGTCCCCTGGGTTAGAAGCACCCCTGTGATACAGGGGAGACATTGTGGAATGGAGTGAGCAACCTCACAGAAGTGCACACCCCAGCCAGTGGGTTCCTTGGGTGGGACTCCTCCTCCTCCGCGCCCTGCTTGCTCTGCTGACACAGCGGGACTCTGCAGTCACCTGGAATGCCCGTCTGAATTTGCTTCCCCCTATCCCTTGTAGGCGGATCCAGAGCTCGCTACGTGGATGTTCTGAACCCAAGTGGGACTCAGCGGAATGAGCCAGCTCTTGCTCCCGCCGACCTCTTTGCTCCACTCGCCCCACTCCCAATCCCTTCTAATCTGTTAATACCAAATCCAGGTAGGCAGCGCGTGCCCGAGCGGGTCCTCATCCGCCTTCACCTGCCAGCCTGACCGGTCTTTGTCGGGAGCCTCTGGCCCAGCTCTTCCACTGGGAGTGGCTAAGCCAACCTGTACTTTGTCAGTGTCCGTGCCCTCTCCTCCACGAAGGCCCAAACGAAGCAGGGCTCTTCCCAGGAGCCCTGGAGTGGAACTCTTCCCGCAGGTTGTGGAGGATGTCCTGGGGACTGGGGTGTGGTGACGGCCTCCTGCCCCCTCATTCACAGATGCAGAAGAGCCACCGCTTGCAGACCGGGCTGGCAGCCGGGGACAGGTGCCAGCTGGGGCTCAGCCCAAGCCAGAACCCGGCACAGAAGCCCAGGCAAGTGGAATAGAGGGGGAAGGAAGAAGAGAGCCCCAGGGAGGGCCTGCCCGCCGTTCCGTCCTCCAGGCTTCCCTTCCCGTGCGCTTGTCGCATGTGTGTTGCGAGCGCAGATGGACTTGTGCTCCCACTGGTCAACACAGGTGTTGAGAAGCAGACGTGGGGGCCGGGGCCAGGGAAGGGCTGAGGGAGTTGGTGTTTCATGGGGACAGTGGTACATTATGTATGTATCATACCACTATTTTTAAAGAATCACAAAAAATTAAGGTACAAAAGGAAGGAGGAATTGTCCAGCCCTAAGTAAAAGCTAAGCCTAGCTTCACCTGAAAGGGGCAGCGGCTCTCCCAGGCTTCCGGCACTGGGATGGGAGGGACAGCCTGGGTCAGCCCGGCTCCTGTTGGCGGCGGGTCTGGAGGGGTGTGGCGGTGGGCGTGAATCAAGGCCACATGGGCCGCACACAGCCTTACGGGCCATGCCAGACACAGTGGCTGTGCTGTCACCCTGGGCAGGACAGGGGTGTCCTGCGGGAGACCCCTTCTACATGACACTTTGGGCTAGGTGCTGCCGGTATTTTTCCTCTTGGTGAGAGAGACTTCAGTTCCTTGCGGCGGGGTGGTTGCCACATCTGTTTCCTTCACAGGAGCTCAGCTCTTCAGCGTCAGCCTCTGGTCCTGAACTCACGCCCTCCAGACTGGATGGTTCCCAGGGAGGAGAGGTAGGGAGTGGCCCGGCCCCAACTGTCCAGTTGAGGCTTGGCAGGATCAGCTGCATTGCCCACAGGCAGTGTCCCCAGCCTCTGAAAAGGAGCGCAAACGACCGGGAAAGGCCAGTGTAGGACAAGAAAGAGAACAGGGCGGTGTCGAGCCAAATGCTTGAAAGGCCTCATGCTCCACTTGCTTGATCTCCCTGGTGGCGCTCTGAGTGGGTGGAGGGGTGCCACGACCTTCCTCAGCGAGGGTCTCCCTCAACACGGCGTGAGTGCTGTTGAAATTTGAGGTGTATGAGGTGAAGCCAGTGCCGGCCCAGGGCGAGAGAGCTCCCCGCTCCACAGGAATAACGGTTTCTTCACAACGTCTGTTGAAGTTGGGAGAGGGCTGACTCTGGCTTTTCCGTTTGAGTTGTGTTGCTCTAACGGCAGCGGCGGCTCTCGGGAGCTCTCCCGGCGGCCGGGAGCCCCGCCATGCATGCTGAGTCTCACGTGTGTTTCCTGTGTGTGTTCTTGCTGTTCCGTAGCTCTCGCGCTGTAGCTCAATGAGCTCGCTCTCACAGGAAGTGAGCCGGCATTTTCATCAGGTACCTGTGGCTGGCCGCTCTCTCCTTCCATGGGCTGCTGTGTGTAGACTTGTCCCCTTGAGAGTGCTGGTCCCTCGCCCTACACACTTTGTTGCTAACCCCACCTTTGTCTTAGCCAAGCCTTCTGAGATGGAGTGTTCCCTCCCCTCAGTGGCCCACGGAGAGCCTGTGGTCACGGTCCAGGTGCCCCATCCACGGACTGACCCTGGGGGTTGAGAGCACCTGGAGAAGTTGGTTTTCTACAGGGCCTGGCCTGGCAGTGTCTCCCAGACGAAGCCCCCTGTGGGGAGGAAGGTGTCTTACTTAGCAGGCTTGAGGCCAGCAGGACGGTCTGATGGCCCTCCTGTGTCTGGTCTGGGGGAGCTAAAGGAATGCTTCATCTTCTGTGTGGTGGGGGGAGGGGGGAGGGGAGGTGGGGGGCGTGGGAGGGGTAGACCTTGTCTTTCAGCTGCATATTGACACACACACCTACTCCAGGTCTCCCGCTTGGGCTGACACTACAGGGCGTCTCTGTGGCCTGCACTGTCTAGCACATCACATCGTGGTGGTTATTCGCATTTCACTCTGCATGTGGCTTTGATAGTCGCCATTATTCTGTGAGCCATCTGTAATGAGAGGCACCGGTGTTGTCAGAGCCGTCTCCGCCCCGCACTGTGACGCCCGGGGGCATCGGCACCTTTCGGAGGAGACACCCACGTCTGAAGCCCGGTGGCGGCGGCTGAGGTGGCTTCTCTGTTTTGCAGGCTCCCAGCGACCATGGCCCCGCAGGGCCCCCTCCCGGCGGGGCAGTGCCCTTCTACAACCCGACTCGCTTAGCACAGGTGAGTGGCCTCTGCCTGTGCCTGAGTCGGTCACTCTCCGCGGCTGGCTTGGCGCCGTGCTGCTCAGTCAATGTGTCTTTTCTTCCCTAGACTCTTCCTTTTCTCATCCAGAGTCGCTCACTCGCAGAAGGATGAGGAGACTGGCCGCTGGCCCCTCCCCCGCCCCTCCCCCATCTCTCCCACCCCCTGGCCTCCATGCCCTGTTCCCATCTGTGCTTTGGGATCTTCAGACTCAGGCCTTTCCTGGTGGCTCCCTCCACAGGAGGGAGGGTGTGGACCAAGTGAGCATCTTCCTCCTTCCTAAGGGGCGAGTGTGTGCTGGGCGGCTGCCCACGCCGGGCTCTGTGGCTCCTGCCGTTGTGGAGCCTGTGGCCGCAGACTCCCATCTCTTTTCTGTCACCTGGGACCTGTCTCCCAAGCTGGACCTGCTGGTGTAGAACCCTCCATGTTGCCCTGTCGTGGGGGGAGGGGGGCTACCCCTTCGAGGAGCTTCATGACATAGTGGCGACTTTGTAAGGGACCCACCGTGTTTGAAAATACTTGTGTTGCCCTGGTCATTGGGTTGATGGTTGGACTGGGTAGAATTCTTGGGCAGGAATTTTCTTCAGGACTGAAGGTGTCTTTGCCATGTTCTGTGCCCACCACGAGATTCCAGGCCCCTCCTCCTCACTCTGGAGCCTGGAGGCACATCTCTGTCCTCAGGGCCCGGGGCACTGCCCCCCCCCCCGCCCCCCACACCGGTGCTGGTCATTTGTGTGCTTCCGCCCAAGAACAGAGCAGCTGTCTGGACTGCTTGCTGTGGCCTCTCTCCTCTGCTGTCTGCTCTGTCAGCGTCCTGCCTGGGAGAATAGGGTCTGGTGTGTGATGAGCGGGAGCTCGGTGGGAGGACAGGGCGATTCAGATGGGCATCCTGACGCTCTGAGTGTGAACTTTACTTGACACCACTGTCACATAGACCCTGCCCTTAGCTGCTTGCCTGGCCTGGTCTCATTTCTGTCTTTCCTCCCTTCTGACAGTACTGGCGTTGGAACTCAGGGCCCCCTGCAGCTAGGCAGGTGCTCTCCTGCTGAGCCATGCTCCTAGGCCTTGTTCATTCCTGACAACCCTCCTGGGTTCTGGTGCTCCCTGCAGTGGCCTTGCAGCAGTGAGACAAGACTCCCAGCCAGGGCTGTCCTGTCCCCAGTTACCACCAGTGGCCCCTTTGCAGCTTCAAGTTTTGGTCTGTTTTTTGGTCATTCATGGGGCTTGAACTCTGGGCCTGGGCACTGTCCCTGAGCTCTTCTGCTCAAGACCTAGTGCTCTACCACTGAGCCACAGAGCCACTTCCGGATTTTTGGTGATTAATTGGAGATAAGAGTCTCATGGACTTTCCTTCCTGGGCTGGCTTTGAACTTGGATCCTCAGATCTCAGCCTCCCGAGTACCTGGGATTACAGGCATGAGCCACTGGTGCCCAGCTAGCTTTGGTCATTTTTATCTCCCCTTTTCCCTTCAGCTGTACTCTAGTAAGCCAGATCCCTGGGCCTTGATCCCCGCGAAATCCTGAGAGGGGAGAAAAAAAAGAAAGATGGTGGTGTTGTCTCCATTGGTAACTGGCAATGCCCATGCCATGTGACACAGGCAGACCGCAGGCCACTGTCCACCCTGGACTTACCAGGCAGTCAGCTGGGCCAACTCTGGAGAATTGGCCTCATTCTTCATGGCCCTTATAATAGCAAACAAAAATTAAACTACCTCGACGACGTAGCATACCAGGAAACACTGAGTGCTGAAATCCCGTGCCTGACTGGGAGTGTGTCCCTCTGTCATGTTGCCACGGGGCTCCCTGGGCAGTGCCCAGTGGGCACGTGCAGGACGCTGCTGTTTGTTCTGTTGTAGGCCTCTGCCACTTCGGGGAGCTCCAGACTCGGGAGAATTGGCCAGAGGAAATACCCGGTGTTGAATTAGGGTCACCCATTTTGGATTCTCATTTGGAACTCCAAGATGACTGTTCTCCACCAAGAACCGAACCGCCTGCCTCAGGTCTGGAGGCCTCCGGTGGACTCGGCCGCGGCTCAGAGCCAGCCACACTGCGTGTCTCCCTCCTTTCTGCCCATGTGTATGAATTACTGCAAGATCAATTCCACTGTTCCTTTCAGATGCTGGATAGATTGAATGACAAAAGATCTTTCTCGTAAAAGAACAGTATTCCTTTCTGAGTCACTTAGGATGACTTGAGGATGGTGATTCTGTCAGCCACTTGAGAATGCCACATGAAGTGAGGCTGGGCAGGGCCGGACCGCAGGTGAGCCCCGTTCTCTGTTCCTCAGTCACGGGGCCTCCCCGAGGCCTCGCTGAGAAGTAGTGCAGGACTAGATTCCCGTTCCCCGGCTCTCGATGAGAGGCGTGAGTGCTTGACCCAGGCGAGGGGGCGAGGGCGCCCGGCCCCAGCCCCGCCCTGCCTTGTGAGCCGGAGAGAGGTCACAGCCAAAGGGAGGGTGTGGTGGAGGGCGACCCAGGGCCTCGCCCACACCCAGGGGGAAAGCCCCGGTTTCTGAGGAGCCTCGCTCTGTAAGAGACCTCCTGTCTCACTTGCACCTCTCGTGGCCTGATGCGGACCGCGCGGTGGCCATGTGGCTCCGCTGCCGTGGAAACGGCTGCCGGCCCTTGCTCAGGGGTTCCTGGCACTCCCAGAGGAGGAGCTGCCCACCATGAGGGGCACGTGTGCCCTCCAGCTCGCCAGCCCTTGTGCAGACGCCCTGGGAGGAGTGTGGGAAAGGTGTGGTGCAGCGGGGCTTCTCCCCCCCCCCCCCCCCCCAGTTCAGCCTCACCTGGGGACCTCCAGCAGCCCCTCGGCCATAGCGGCCAGCTTCACGGCTTCACCGACTGTTCTTCACACGGCCCTGCTGTTGATCTAAAGAGGCTGACAAAAAATGAGCTATTTAAATATTTATAAAAATCAGTATGTGATAATTTGGGTGGGTTCTGCTGGGGCAACGTAAATGGTTTGTTTGGTGTTTAAAATTTAAGTGTAGAGATTGTAGAATGTGGAATTAGCCTGGCCCTTTCCAGTTTTCTGGCTCACTTCATCATCTAGGAAAGACACGCCCCCCTCCCAGAATAGTTTCCAGAATGTTCCATAGACCAGTATACCTGGATCCATCTGTTCCCGCACCCCCTCCACCCCCTATTCCAGCCCTGCCCTGGCTCTGTCCACTGCCAACCACTTTGATTCAATTAGCTTCCTCGCAGGTGGGAGCTGCTATTTTTCCTAAATGCAAATAGTTAAATAAAATATTTTGGGCTCTCAAATACCTTACCTGTGGCTTGTGATTGGTGGGGTCTGTCAGGGGGCGGGGCCTGCGCCGGCCGGGGGCGGGGCCTGCGCCGGCGGCCGCGGTCCTCCGGCCGGCAGGGGCCGCTGTGGCGGGCGCGGGCGCGGGCGCGGGGCGGCGGAGCGCGGGGCGACCCCTGAGCCGGGCGGGGACCGGGTGGGCCCTTGAGCCGAGCCGGCGGCCCCTGCGCGGGGCGGCGGTTGTTGCCCGGGCCACCGTGGCCGTACTGGCCCTGCCTAGCCCGGCGGCGCCCGGCGCGGGAAGTCGGAGCTCAGGGGCCCGGCGGCGAGCGCAGGGCGGGCGGTCGGCCGGGCCCGCGCCGAGGGCGTCCTGCGGGAGACCCGGGGCCGCTCCGGGCGGGCGGCCGGGCCTCCGGGCGGCCGGGCCCCCGCGGCCCCCGCCATGCGGCCGCGGCCCCCGAAGCGCCGCAGGCTAGGGAGGGAGCCGCCCGGGGCCGCTTCCGGGTGACGGCCGGCCGGGCCATGCCGTCCGAGTCGGCCTGCCTGCGCCACGCCGCGGGCCCGGGACGGCGGCCGGCCTCCGCCGAGGCCCCGGCCCCGCGCCCGCCCGCCCCGCCCGCCCCCCGCCGCCCGGGCTCGGCGCGGAGCGCCCTGCCGCCCGCCGAGGCGGAGCCGCCG
This sequence comes from Perognathus longimembris pacificus, assembly GCF_023159225.1. Classification (NCBI taxonomy): domain Eukaryota; kingdom Metazoa; phylum Chordata; class Mammalia; order Rodentia; family Heteromyidae; genus Perognathus; species Perognathus longimembris. The sequence goes on from NC_063161.1 coordinate 161,342,446, forward strand.
CCCCCGCAGCCGCCCCCGCAGCCCCGGCTGCAGCGCGCCCGGTCGCTCGACGACCAGGGCTGGAGGGGGCGGCGCTTCCGAGGCGGCCCCGAGGACGCGGCCGCCCAGCGTGGGGCCGGCCCGGGCCCCGTCCAGGGCGCGCAGGGCCCCCCCGCGCCCCCCGGCCTGAGCGCCTCCTGGCAGGCGCTCCCCCAGGCCCGCGGGGGGCCGGGCAGCGAGCCCGGGGGCCCCGCCCCGCGGAGCGGCCGCCCCGCCGGGGACCTGCACCGAGAGGCCCTCCCGCCCGGGAGCCCGCCGCCGGCGCCGCTCGCCGGCCCGCGCCCCTCGCGCTCGGCGCCGGCGGTGGACCCCAGCGTGACCTCTGACCCCGAGCCGGCCGACCGCACGCCCCGCGCCCCCGGCCGGCTGGTCCGGGCCCACAGCAGCCTGGGCACCTGCCGGCCCCGAAGCCCCCGGGCCTGCGAGGACCACGCGCTGCACCCCGCCAGATCCTCCTTCAGCCTCCTGGCGCCCATCCGCACCAAGGACGTCCGCAGCAGGTAGGGTCTGCCATCGTCGTTCCCCGTTCCAGGGTCCAGGGCAGAGGGACCCCCCGGCTGCCCCTTAGAGGACCCAGGATGCACCCGCAGGGGCCTAGGCGGGCCTCCGAGGACCGGCCCGCGGTCCTTCCGGAAGCTCGCCTCGGGACTCAGGGCCACGCAGGGCCCCGTGAGCCTGTAAACGCGCGCGGCCCTCCCGCCGCCTCGCTTGGGGGCAGGTGAGACCACACTCCCGTCCTCCTCCTGCCCCTGAATTCTGCCTTCGCGTGTTTTGCGTTAGGTGGCTCTCCTTCTTTACAAGGGGTCTGTTCTGTGTTGGAGTTTGAACTCAGGGCCTCTTGCTCCTCCGCATGCCTCCTTGCTCAGCTACTGCGTGAGGAGTCTAGCAGAGGCTGCTGCCCCAGGCTGGCCTTGAACCACGATCCTGAGTAGCTGGGATGGCCGGTGTGAGCCTCCAGCACCCTGCTGCGTGCGGATGGGTGTCTTTTTCACAGCAGTGTTCACCTGAACCTATTGCCCTCGTCCTCCCTCCTTCCCCCTTCCCCGGTTCTTTTTATCCCGGTTCCAAGGACTGACCCGACGCCCTCACGGTCTCACGCCGCTCGCTTGCCTGCCGGCTCGCAGCTCTCTACCCTCTCTCCCACTGGAGCCGCCCTTCCGTTCTAGGGGCCCGGGTGCCACTGGAAGGCTAGGCTGCTCCCGCGGCCTGGGCACAAGCTGGCATCTGTGCCGTCCGGGAGGTCCCGGGGGCCTCTGCAGTGTCCCGTCTGCAGCCTCTCCTTCGGGTCTCCCGCCCCAGACTCCCCCGGTGCGAGCCTTCCTCGCCCGACCCCCCCACGCCGCCCCTGGTGCCAGGGCCCGAGTTCATCCCGGGTCCCAGAGCTCAGCCGGCCACGCTGCCCACCCCTCCCAGTCCGGGCTCCTGCTGCCGTCTTGGTGTCCCTGCCCTTACCCCCCAAAGCCGCCCTGCGGGGCCTGCCCGGGGCGGGGACGGGGAGGGGCTGCCCTCACACTGGCTTTCCAGCAGCAGAGCCTGGCTCCAGCTGTGGAGTCAGCCGTGCAGGATGAGGGGGGCAGCGCCCCGCCCCGCGCTCCCGAGAGCCGGTGATGAGGGGGGCAGCGCCCCACCCCGCGCTCCCGAGAGCCTGTGATGAGCGGGGCAGCGCCCCGCCCCGCGCTCCCGAGAGCCGGTGATGAGGGGGGCAGTGCCCCGCCCCGCGCTCCCGAGAGCCGGTGATGAGGGGGGCAGCGCCACGCCCCGCGCTCCTAAGAGCCGGTGATGAGGGGGGCAGTGCCCCGCCCCGCACTCCCGAGAGCCGGTGATGAGGGGGGCAGCGCCCCGCCCCGCGCTCCAGAGAGCCGGTGATGAGGGGGGCAGCGCCACGCCCCGCCCCGCGCTCCCGAGAGCCGGGGGGCCTCCAGCCTCCTGGCTGAACGAGGCCGGGCCTCGCAGCTCCAGGATGGCCTCACCCAGAGGGGCTGAAGCGATTCACTCTGGGAAGGCGCCATGTCCACCACAGCCACCATTCCACGCCCTGCGGTCAGCCCTGCAGGAGAACCCCCTTACCACGTGCGGGGCCCATTTAGAGGGTAACAGACCAGAACGGCACCTCTGATTCCCTTGACAGAGGCTTCTGCCTGCCCCTTAAGGCTTGACTGCAGTCTTACGTGGGGTGCCCTGGTTTAGCCGGAGCTCTGATGTGCAGCTCCCTGCCTCGGACGGGGGGGGGGGGGGTGCGCCCGTGCCCTCCCCCTCACCTGTGCTCGTGGCCTGTGGGGCTCCGTGGCCGCCGCCATGGCCAGCACAGAGCCAAGGGCAGCGGAGTCGGAAAGCCTCGGGGACATACATAGGATTTTTTTTTGCCAGTCCTGGGCCTTGGACTCAGGGCCTGAGCACCGTCCCTGGCTTCTTCTTGCTCAAGGCTAGCACTCTGCCACTTGAGCCACAGCGCCACTTCTGGCCGTTTTCTATATACGTGGTGCTGGGGAATCGAACCCAGGGCTTCGTGTATACGAGGCGAGCGCTCTTGCCACTAGGCCACATTCCCAGCCCCATACATTTGATTTTTATGGTATTTTCAAGGGACACAAAATGCTGCTTTTCTCCGTTTCTTGGCAGCACTGAGATTTGAACCTCAGGGCCTCTCGCTCGTTCGGTAGGTGCTCCCCCACTTAAGCCCGGTGCACAGATCTACTGGGGCGGCCACCGTCCTCCTCCTGGCTTCCCCGGGCCCCTGGGAGTACGGTATACGCCATAGCCCACTAACTTCGCCCTTCCAGGCTCTGCCTCTCAAGCAGCTGGGATTGCAGGTGTGAGCTGCCAGGCCCGGCCTGCTCCCTTTGCAAGGAGAGCGTGCCCCCCCCCATGCCCTCTGGGATCGCAGGGGTGAGGAGCGGCCCCCCCACGCTGCCCTCCACGGGAACTGAGAATCTGCTTGGAGAGGGGAGCAGCGGCACAGGGCCCCCAAGTCTGGCCACAGGCAGCCGGCCCAAGGCGGTTTGCACTTGGCAGTGGCGGGCATTCACGTGTCATTCGGAGCTCGGTGCCTGTGGATAGTTGTCTGGGCGCACGGCCACGCGTGTCCTTCCCGTGGGGTCTGTCGTGGCTCTGGCAGCCTCGTTGCGGAGCCGAGCGGCGTGACAGAAACTGCACACGCGCGCTGCGCCTGCCTGGCCGGCCCTGCGGCAGATGGGACACGCGTGTCCTGCAGGGCCAGAGCGGCCCCCGTGGGCCCGGGGTCCTGGCGAGGAGCCGGGGAGATGGCGCGCGGCGTTCCGCGGCCTTCCTTGTGTCTCGGGGCCTCACAGCCTCGGGGACCGGGAGCCCAGAGTCCCCACCCCCATCCTGACCGCGGGCGCTGTGTCCCCTCTGCAGGAGCTATCTGGAGGGGAGCCTGCTGGCCAGCGGGGCGCTGCTGGGGGCCGAGGAGCTGGCCCGGTACTTCCCCGACCGGAGCATGGCCGTGTTCGTGGCCACCTGGAACATGCAGGGCCAGAAGGTGAGCGGCGGGGGCGGCGTGCGGGGGGCGGGAGCCCCCAGGGCAGCGCGTGGCGTGGGGGTGAGCCAGGCCGCGGCCCCCCCTGCCCCCCAGTTTACCGTCGCAGCGGGAGCGAGCAGCCCTGGCCGGGGAGGAGGTGCTGGGGGACTGGCTGTAGCCGCTGAGACGCCTGCTCCCCGGGGGCCCCCCAGCCGTCCGCGCGCACCGCGGTGACCGCCACGTCCCCCCCCACCCCCCGCAGGAGCTCCCCGCCAGCCTGGACGAGTTCCTGCTGCCCTGTGAGGCCGACTACACCCAGGACCTGTACGTCATCGGGGTCCAGGAGGGCTGCTCCGACAGGTGGGGCGCAGGGCACGGCAGCAAGCCCTGTTGAGCCCCACGGGGCTTTCCGGTGTCCTGAGCGCAGGGCTGTCACCCGAGAGGCCGGGGCCTCCCGTCCGGGTGGAGCGCACACCAGCCCCCTTTGGCACGGGCTCGGCCCACCTACAACCCCTGAGGGTGGGGGGCCGACGGCGAGGCTGAGTGGAGCCCCACCCTAGCACACCCGACACCCCAGCCCATCCCAGCCCCGCGCTGCCCCACACGAGGACCAGGGAAACCCGCGGCTTGTCACCTGGTGACGTCTGGGGCTTCCTGCGGGAGCTCCTGGGGGCCGGCCAGGGCGGGGAGCGGGTCGAGGGGAGGCGGGGCGGGGCACAGGGTGGGGCGCGGGGCGGGGCGGGGAGCGGGGCGAGGCGGGGCGGGGCACAGGGTGGGGCGCGGGGCGGGGAGCGGGGCGGGGCGGGGAGCAGGGCGAGGCGGGGCGGGGCACAGGGTGGGGCGCGGGGCGGGGCGGGGAGCGAGGCGGGGTGGGGCGGGGAGCGGGGCGAGGCGGGGCGGGGCGGGGAGCGGGGCGAGGCGGGGCGGGGCGCGGGGCGGGGCGGCGGCCGGGCCCGCAGCTGCCCTCTTCCCCCCCCCCCCCCAGGCGGGAGTGGGAGACGCGGCTGCAGGAGACGCTGGGCCCGCGGTTCGTGCTGCTGTCGTCGGCGGCGCACGGCGTGCTCTACATGTCCCTCTTCATCCGCAGGGACCTCATCTGGTTCTGCTCCGGTAGGCGCCAGCAGCGCCCCGCCCTCCGCGCGGGGGGGGGGGGGGGAGGGGGGGGGGTCCCGGGGCACACGCAGGCGGCCCACCAGCCCCCGTCCCCCCCACAGAGGTGGAGTGCTCCACGGTGACCACTCGGATCGTGTCGCAGATCAAGACCAAGGGCGCCCTGGGCGTCAGCTTCACCTTCTTCGGCACCTCCTTCCTCTTCATCACCTCGCACTTCACCTGTAAGTCCCCCGCTCCGCGAGCGGCGGCCCCCGTCCCCTCCCTCCCTCCCCGCCCCCCCCCCGTCCCCTCCCTCCCTCCCCGCCCCCCGTCCCCCCCTCCCCCGCCCGCGCGCGCCCGGCCCTGCCCGCCCGCCCGCTCCGCCCCGCAGCCGGCGACGCGAAGGTGGCGGAGAGGCTGATGGACTACGCCAAGACCGTCCAGGCCCTGGCCCTGCCGCGGACCGTGCCGGACACCAACCCCTACCGCTCCAGCGCAGGTGAGCGCCGACGGCCGCTCCGCGGGCCCGGGGCGGCTCGGACCCCGCCCTGCGGACGGAGGAGGGGCGCGGAGGGACGGCGTGCGCGGCGGGGTCCCCGGACCTGGGCGGTGCCCCCACCTGCCCGCCCCGCCGCTGCCCCGCGGGGGCTCGGGGGGCGGGAGCGGGGGGCCCTCCGGGGGCCCGGGAGGCCCCCCCGGAGCCTTGATGTCCCCCGTGTGCCCAGCCGACGTCACCACGCGCTTCGACGAGGTGTTCTGGTTCGGAGACTTCAACTTCCGCCTGAGCGGGGGCCGCGGGGCCGTCGAGGCCGTGCTGAGCCGGGGCCCGCGGGCCGACGTGCCGGCGCTGCTGCGGCTCGACCAGCTCGGCCGCGAGATGAGGAAAGGTGGGGGGGGCGGGCCCGGGGGGCGGGGCGCCCCCCACCCCCCTCCCATCCCCTCCCACACCCTCACCCCCCTCCCACCCCCACCCACCCCCTCACTCCCCTCCCACCCCTCCTCACCCCCCCTCCCACCCCCTCACCCCCCGCCCCCCGGGGTCACCGCCCGCGCCCTGCAGGGGCCATCTTCAAAGGGTTCCAGGAGCCCGACATCCACTTCCTGCCGTCCTACAAGTTCGACATCGGGAAGGACACGTACGACAGCACGTCCAAGCAGAGGACGCCGTCCTACACGGTACGGCCGCGCCCCGCGCCCCGCGCCCCGTGCCCGCGCCCCGCGCCCCGCGCCGGACCGCCCTCGCCGGGAAGCTGCCGCCTGCGGGCCGGCCCCTGCCTGGCCGGATGCCCCGCCCGGCCTGACCCCGCCCTCCCCCGGCCGGCCCCGCCCTCCCCCGGCCTGGCCCCGCCCTCCGGCCCCGCCCTCCCCCCCCGGCCGGCCCCGCCCCCCGGCATGGCCCCGCCCTCCCCCCGCCCGCCCCCACCAGCCCGCGGGTTCCGGGCCCCAGCACTAGCCCTGCGCCCGCCTCCCCGCCTCTCTCTCGCAGGACCGGGTCTTGTACCGGAGCCGCCACCAGGGAGACATTTGCCCCTTGAGGTACTCGTCGTGCCCGGGGATCAAGACGTCCGACCACCGCCCCGTGTACGGCCTGTTCCGGGTCCGAGTGAGGCCGGGCCGGGACAAGTAAGCCCGCCCTGCGCCCGGCGAGGCCCCCTCCGGGAACGGAAACGGGGCTTCCGACGCCCAACTCCTTCCCGGGGGGGGCGGGGGAGGGGGGGGCGGGGGAGGTGAGGGGGCATGCGGGGCGGGGCGCTGTGGAGGACTGAGGGGCGGGGTTCCATGGGGGGGCGGGGCGGGGAAGGACATGGGGGCGGGGCGGGGCCGGGGAGGACATGGGGGTGGGGCGGGGGCGGGGGGACATGGGGCGGGGCGGGGAAGGACATGGGGGCGGGGCGGGGCCGGGAAGGACTTGGGGGTGGGGCGGGGCGGGGGGGGGGGGGACATGGGGCGGGGCGGGGTTCCATGGGGGGCGGGGCGGGGCCGGGGAGGACATGGGGGTGGGGCGGGGCCGGGGAGGACATGGAGGTGGGGCGGGGCCGGGGGGGGGGACATGGGGCGGGGCGGGGTTCCATGGGGGGCGGGGCGGGGCCGGGGAGGACTTGGGGGTGGGGCGGGGCCGGGGAGGACATGGGGGTGGGGCGGGGGCCGGGGGGGGACATGGGGGCGGGGCGGGGTTCCATGGGGGGCGGGGCGGGGCCGGGGAGGACTTGGGGGTGGGGCGGGGCCGGGGAGGGACATGGGGGTGGGGCGGGGGCCGGGGGGGGGACATGGGGCGGGGCGGGGTTCCATGGGGGGCGGGGCGGGGAAGGACACCCTCCCGACCCCCCCTCCCCCGCAGCATCCCCCTGGCTGCGGGCAAGTTCGACCGCGAGCTGTACTTGATCGGGATTAAGAGGCGGATCTCCAAGGAGATGCAGCAGCAGCACGCGCTCAAGAGCCAGAGCTCCAGCGCCGTCTGCGCCGTGTCCTGAAGCCGTCGGGCCGCGGGCTCGCCGGCGCGGGCTCCTCCCCCGCTTCCTGACCGAGCCCCGGCGCCCGTGGCTGTCGCGGGAAGGGAGCTGCCCGCCTCTGGGGGGGCGGGGGGGGGGGAGCTGCCCGCCTCTGGGGGGGGCGGGGGAGGTGAGCTGCCCTTGCCCGGCGTCCCCGGGGGGCCTCAGCCCCGACGCAGCAGCCGACGGCAGCTCCCCTGCCCCGGGAGGAGCGAGCGCCGCAGCCTGTGGGCGGCATCCGGGCTGCGGCTCTTGGGGAGACTCGGACCCCCGCCGCCATCAGAGGCGAAGCCGGCACTTGCAGGCTGCATCTCAGGGACCCCGAGGCCCGGCCCGCACGCGAAGCTGTTGCCGGAGCGTGGGCCGCCCGCTGTCGTGACGGCAGCCGCGGAATGGGACCAGGTGTTTGTGGCCCACGCCGTAGGCCAGAAGCCCCACCCTCGCTTCCTCCCTAGAGCTTAAATCCCCCCGCTGCTCCTCAGGGGACTGTAGCCTCCTCGAGTGCATTAAAATCTAGGGATAACCACACCAGTCTTGTAAAATTATTTATTTTTCCATATTTATATTTAAAAATAAATGAATTTGTTGAGTTGTGCACTTTCTAGCCTAAGGCTGAATCTTGAAGCAAGTTATCTGTGTGCAGGCCCTTTGAACCCAGGGTGCTTCCTTTTCAAAGGCTACAAAGCGCCAAGCTGTCGGCCAGTCCCGCGCTCAAGGCCACAGGCGGCGGGAGCCACAGAAAGGCTGCTCCAGACTCGAGCGGCCCGTACTGAAACCCCATGTGCACGTAATTAGCGTCTGCTTCTAGAAGAGCATGGAAGTCTGACAGGGCGGGTCATGCACTTGACCACAGCACACGGATAGCCCCACTGTAGTTGCCTCGATTCCCAATAAGATGGAAATCTGTCAGGAAGGCCTTCCTGCTGACGAGGCGTGAGTTCTGGGCCTGGGTGCTGTTCCTGAGCCTTTTTTGCTTAAGGCTAGTGCTGCACTACACGGCCTTGACTGCTTCAAACCTTGACCCTCACATCTCAGCCTCCTTAGGATTTCAGGTGTGCGCCACCGGCACCCTTTCCAGGCGTTCTCTGAGCCAAACCCTGTGGACACTGGAGCACCTGCGTTTGGCCTGAATCTCTGGGAGTCATCACGTGCATCTGATGAATCAGGCCATGGGTCTGAACCTGACAGCGGCATCTCAAAAAGCATCCCAATTGGGGCTGGAGATATGGCCTACTGGCAAGAGTGCCTGCCTCATATACTTGAGGCCCTGGGTTCGATTCCCCAGCACCACATACACAGAAAATGGCCAGAAGTGGCACTGTGGCTCAAGTGGTAGAGTGCTAGCCTTGAGCAAAAAGAAGCCAGGGACAGCACTCAGGCCCTGAGTCCAAGGCCCCCCCAAAAAAACCCTCTCAATCGGAACATTAAACATTCGGGTTAATAAAAATGAAACACAACTAGGTATTCAGTGTCTTGGGCTGGGGAGGTGGCTCAGTGGTAGAGTGCTTGCCTAGCAGGCACAAGCCCCGGTGCGATTCCCCAGCACCACATACACAAAGCCGGAAGCGGCGCTGTGGCTCGAGTGGTAGAGCGCTAGACTGGAGCAAAAAGCCAGGGACAGAGCTCAGGCCCCGCCAGCACTCGGGATGCCGAGTGTCACCAACCCGGGCTCTATGCAGAGATCCTACCTCAAAAACAAAACCGGGAACTGGTGGCTCACGCCCGCAATCCCAGGAGGCTGAGGATCGCGGTTCAAAGCCAGACCAGGCAGAAAAGTCCCTGAGACGATCTCCAATTGGCAAAACCACCAGAACAGGCGCTGTGGCTTACAGTGGTAGAGTGCTAGTCTTGAGCCAACGTTCAGGGACAGCACCGAAGCCCATCAAGCCCCACAACCAAAAAAAGGGAATGTGGCCTAGTGGTAGAGTGCTTGCCTCGTATACATGAAGCCCTGGGTTCAATTTCTCAGCACCACATACATAGAAAACGGCCAGAAGTGGTGCTGTGGCTCAGGTGGCAGAGTGCTAGCCTTGAGCAAAACGAAGCCAGGGACTGGAAAAAATAAAAAAAAAGGACTGCTGGCATGGCTCCGTGGTAGAGTGTGCGTCTCGCTGACCCGGGTTTCAAGCACACGGCTGTCCTCCTTCCCACAGCTGCTTCTGTCGTGGTACAGGGCCGCAGGCCACCAGTGAGGCGGCTGGGCGGGCAGGCGTGTGGCACGCCAGTGCTGGTGAGCAGGGACGGGGCCTGGAAGCCAGGGGAGGGGCGCGGGCACCGGGAGTGGCCTGGGTGCAGAGCAGGGAGGGCACAGCTGGAGTCCGGCCACGGCGGGAGGAGCTTGAGAGCCGCTGTCGGGTTGTGAGGGGCTGCGGGTGAAGAGCAGCCCTGCGAAGCTGGCTCCGCCGTGGGTGTCACCTGGGTGACCGCGGCCATGAGACCCCAAGCTCTCTCCAGCAGCAGCCTCTTCCCGACCTAACCACAAGGTCCCGACAGCCGCGGGGCTCAGGCTAGACCATCCCTGTGCTCCCGCCGCAGGGGCCAGGCTCATTTCCAGCCAGCAGCTGCCTGGACACCGCACGTGGGCGAGAAGAGGGGGCTCAGGCAGACCAGGGGGTGCTGGGGCTGGAGCTCCTTGGGTTTCTGGGGGGGGCTGGTTTGGGGGACCAGCACGTGCAGATCCGGAACTCAGGACTCACGGGCCGGTCAGAGCGTCACAGATTTCCTGCCCGGCTGGCTTTGGGTGGCGCTCCTCAGCCCTCAGCTTCCGGTGTCGCGAGGGCTGTGGGTGGGAGCCCCTGGGGCGTGGCAAGTGTGGGTGCTCAGGACGGTGGGGAGCGTGCTGCCCGGAACCACGCAGCGCAGCTTCCCACGCAGGGTGCCACGCGCCGCCACTGGCAGCCGCCGCCGTGGCTCTCCGGCTCCCCGGGTGGGCCCCGCCGCGGCTCTCCGGCTCCCCGGGTGGGCGCCGCCGTGGCTCTCCGGCTCCCCGGGTGGGCGCCGCCGTGGCTCTCCGGCTCCCCGGGTGGGCGCCGCCGTGGCTCTCCGGCTCCCCGGCTCCCCGGGTGGGCCCCGCCGCGGCTCTCCGGCTCCCCGGGTGGGCCCCGCGTGGCTCTCCGGCTCCCCGGGTGGGCCCCGCCGCGGCTCTCCGGCTCCCCGGGTGGGCGCCGCCGTGGCTCTCCGGCTCCCCGGGTGGGCGCCGCCGTGGCTCTCCGGCTCCCCGGGTGGGCCCCGCCGTGGCTCTCCGGCTCCCCGGGTGGGCGCCGCCGTGGCTCTCCGGCTCCCCGGGTGGGCCCCGCCCCTGCGGAGCTCCATGAGTTCTGCCGACGCCTGTGTAGGGGCCCTGCCCGTGGGGCGGGGCCGGGTGCGGGGGCCCGCGGAGGCGCGGGGCCATCTCCCACGCCGAGGGGCCGAGGGGCCGGGTACAGGCCGTGCTGTCACCGCGGGCCGACCCGCCTGAGCACCCCACCCTGGGCACTGCAGCACAGTGACTCCCCGAACCCGAGCAGATTGCACAGAAGGCAGAAAGGCGGGGACGGAGCCCCCGAGCAGAGGCCACTGGGAGCCCCCCGCCCCAGGCGAAGGAGCTGTGCTGAGAAGCGGCTCTCCTCCTGGCGCGGCCTGTGCGCCCGTGGGGCAGCGCGGCGCCCCAGCTCCAGCCCCGCGTCAGGCCGGCGGCCCGCAGCTCCCACCGCAGCCGGCACGCTGGACAGCAGGGAAGGGCGGGCACACGCCCGGCTCTGAGGGCGCGGCTCTGAGGACACGGGTCTGGGGGCGCGGCTCTGAGGACGCGGGTCTGGGGGCCGGGGTCTGGGGGCGCGGCTCTGAGGACGCGGGTCTGGGGGCCGGGGTCTGGGGGCGCGGCTCTGAGGACGCGGGTCTGGGGGCCGGGGTCGGGTCTGGGGTCCGGGGTCCGGGGTCTGGGCAATGAGGACGCGGGTCTGGGGGCCGGGGTCTGGGGTCTGGGAGCCGGGGTCTAGGGTCTGGGGGCCGGGGTCGGGTCTGGGGTCCGGGGTCCGGGGTCCGGGGTCTGGGGTCTGGGGTCTGGGGGCGCGGGTCTGGGGGCGCGGGTCTGGGGTCTGGGGGCGCGGGTCTGGGGGCCGGGGTCTGGGAGCCGGGGTCTAGGGTCTGGGGGCCGGGGTCGGGTCTGGGGTCCGGGGTCCGGGGTCCGGGGTCCGGGGTCCGGGAGCCGGGGTCTGGGGTCTGGGGGCCGGGGTCTGGGGTCTGGGGGCCGGGGTCTGGGGGCGCGGGTCTGGGGTCTGGGGGCCGGGGTCTGGGGTCTGGGGGCCGGGGTCTGGGGTCTGGGGTCTGGGAGCCGGGGTCTGGGGGCCGGGGTCTGGGGGCCGGGGTCTGGGGTCTGGGGGCCGGGGTCTGGGGTCTGGGGTCTGGGGGCCGGGGTCTGGGGGCCGGGGTCTGGGGTCTGGGGTCTGGGGGCCGGGGTCTGGGGTCTGGGGTCTGGGGGCCGGGGTCTGGGGGCCGGGGTCTGGGGTCTGGGAGCCGGGGTCTGGGGGCCGGGGTCTGGGGGCCGGGGTCTGGGGTCTGGGGGCCGGGGTCTGGGGGCCGGGGTCTGGGGTCTGGGGTCTGGGGTCTGGGGGCCGGGGTCTGGGGTCTGGGGTCTGGGGGCGGGGTCTGGGGGCCGGGGTCTGGGGTCTGGGGGCCGGGGTCTGGGGTCTGGGGGCCGGGGTCTGGGGTCTGGGGCCGGGGTCTGGGGGCCGGGGTCTGGGGGCGCGGGTCTGGGGTCTGGGGGCCGGGGTCTGGGGGCGCGGGTCTGGGGGCCCGGCTCTGTGGCAGCAGAGGGCTGCCGGCTCGCAGCCCTCGCACTCCGCCCTGCCTCCCCCGGGGAAAGCTCCATGAAGACCACGCCAGCTCATTCAGGCTCCGCCCTTTATACAGCCACAGCTCCCGACCGGGCTCTACCGGAAGAGCCGGTAGGTCCTGGGCAGCCGCCCGTCTCGGCTGGCCAGCGCGGCCTGGATGTGCTCGTAGGCCGGCAGGTCGGCCAGGTCCCCCAGCGCCGCCACGGCGGGCTTCCCGCGCAGCATCTTGGCGGTGACCCTCTCGATGTCGTCGGCCGTCACGCTGCCTGGGGACGAGAGCGAGGAAGACCCACGTGAGAGGGGCTGAGGGGGTGACTCCCTCCACCCCGGGGCCCCTGCAGCCGAGGGGCTGCGGTGAGCCAGGGCCAGCAGGCGGAAGCAGGTTCGCTCAGCTAACGGGAACGTGATCCATGGCTTTTTTTGGCCAGTCCTGGGGCTTGGACTCAGGGCCTGAGCACTGTCCCTGGCTTCCTTTTGCTGAAGGCTAGCACTCTGCCACTTGAGCCACAGCGCCACTTCTGGACTTTTCTATCTATGTGGTGCTGGGGAATCGAACCCAGGGCCTCATGTATACGAGGTGAGCGCTCTACCGCTAGGCCATATCCCCAGCTCCATCCACGGCTTTCAGTGATGCCCAAGCACACGGGGCGGCCGTCAGTGATGGACGCCTGTAACCCTGACGGACGCCTGTAACCCTCACACTCGGAGACGGAGGATCCAGAATTCCAGCTCCGCCTGCACTCCAGTGACATCCTGTCTAACGACGGACGCTGCTGGGCAGCGGCTCATGCTCTAATCCCAGCTACCGACAGGGTGAGATCTGAGGACCGCGATTCAAAGCCAGCCAGGCAACAAAGTCCCCAAGATTCGTATCTCCAATGAACCACTAAAAATCTGGAAGTAGAGCCGAGGCTCAACTGGTAGAGCACAGCCTTAAGCAAAAAGGCTAAGAGATAGCGCCCAGGCCCTGACCTGAGTTCAAACCCCTGTTCCTGCACAAAAGGGGGGAGGGGAGTGAAAGAGAGGCAGGGAGAGAGGGAAGGAAGGGAGGGAGGGAGGGAGGGAGGGAGGGAGGGAGGGAGGGAGGGAGGGAGGCAGGCAAGCAGGCTCAGAAAGCCACCAGGTTTCCTAAAGCCTGGTGGACAGCTAGGTTTATTCTCGACAGATGACCCTTCAGGAGATTGGACAGCCATCCAGCAGAGTCCCAGCAGGACTACAGGCCCAGGAGGGCGGGCTACAAGGAGACTGGGTCACACTCTTCTTTTTTGCCAGTCCTGGGATTGAACTCAGGGCCTGAGCACTGTCCCTGGCTTCTTTCTGCTCAAGGCTAGCACTCTACCTCTTGAGCCGCAGTGCCACTTCCGGCTTTTTCTATGTATGTGGTGCTGGGGAATCGAACCCACGGCTTCACCAGTATGAGGCAAGCACTCTACCACTGGGCCATGTTCCCAGCCCGGGTCACACTCGAGAGCACCTGAAGCCCCGCCGCCCGCCCTCCCGCCCGCTGCCCAGGGCCCGCCAGGCTGTGGAGCCTGGACCGTCGCCACGGTCTAACCCCGCCACGCTGCCGCAGTGGCTGCCTGAGTGTGGACTCACGGATGAGCGTGCACAGCTCGTGGGGCAGCTTTCTGGAATGGGTGGCCAGCACCTGTCTCCCCACGTCCTCGAAGATCACAGGCCTGGCCTCCAGGTTCATCATGAGCATGGACATGAGCTGTGTCTTGGCCCTCTCCAGCTCCACCTGCGGACACACACCGCCGTCACCCCAGCCCACTCCAGCTGCGGACACCCCCCCCCCCCGCCGTCACCCCAGCCCGCTCCAGCTGCGGACACACACAGCCGTCACCCCAGCCCACTCCAGCTGTGGACACACACCGCCGTCACCCCAGCCCGCTCCAGCTGCGGACACACACAGCCGTCACCCCAGCCCACTCCAGCTGTGGACACACACCGCCGTCACCCCAGCCCAATCCAGCTGTGGACACACACCCGCCACCCCAGCCCGCTCCAGCTGCGGACACACACCGCCGTCACCCCAGCCCAATCCAGCTGTGGACACCCCCCCCCCCCGCCGTCACCCCAGCCCGCTCCAGCTGCGGACACACACCGCCGTCACCCCAGCCCAATCCAGCTGTGGACACACACCGCCGCCACCCCAGCCCGCTCCAGCTGTGGACACACAAACACGGCCCAGCAAAAAAGCCTTGCATAGGAGCAAGGGTTCCAGGCATGCCTGGCATGGGTGGGCGCTGTACTTCAGGGCCTCACCACACCCAAGGGAGGGCACTGTGCCCCAAGTCCCCGCAGCCTGTCGGGTGAAAAGCTCAGCTCTGGCCAGGCCCCAAGCCCGCCACACCGCAGAGCTAGGAGGAGACGAAGTGCAGATCCTGGGTCCTCGCACACGCCTGGCCCAGGGCCCAGCTCACCCAAGCGCCCCAGACCTCCGTGGAAGCCACCAAATGCAGCCTCTGGCCAGCGCGGCTCGGGAATGGGGACGCGAAGGCCCCGAGCCGCCGCGCCGCCCTCCCTAGCGAGCCTCACGCTGCGCTCGTCATTTGGGGTCTTGTGATTTCAGAGACGTAGTTACATACCGTAAGTTTCCCTCACACTGACTCCCATTAGCGTACCAGAGGGGAGGGGTTCACAGGCCACCACGCCTGGCAAAGTATTAAAGTTCCAACAGTTTGTATTTCCTAAGGAAATGGTTCTTTTCTGATTAAAATGCGAAGGTGTGATCATTACAGAAAACAATGTAGAAGAGAAAACCTACGGGTAGCGTGTGCAGCAGAGGGCCTGGAGGCTGAGTGTGCCCGCGACAAGTGTGTGTGTGTGGCTATCTGCGCCCCTCACGGTTCCCCATGTGAGTGCAAATTGGCTTTTTAAAAAACAATCAGTTCTGGGGCTGGGGATATAGCCTAGTGGCAAGAGTGCCTGCCTCGGATACACGAGGCCCTAGGTTCGATTCCCCAGCACCACATATACAGAAAACGGCCAGAAGCGGCGCTGTGGCTCAAGTGGCAGAGTGCTAGCCTTGAGCGGGAAGAAGCCAGGGACAGTGCTCAGGCCCTGAGTCCAAGGCCCAGGACTGGCCAAAAAAAAAAAAAAAAAACAATCAGTTCTGCTGGACAGCCATATGCAGAAAACTCAAAGTAGACCCAAGCCTATCACCATGCACCAAGATCAACTCAAAATGGATCAAGGACCTCAACATCAGACCTGAATCCTTGAAACTACTGAAGGACAGAGTAGGAAAGACACTAGAACTTATAGGCACAGGAAGGAACTTCCTGAATAGAGTCCCAGGGGCACAACAAATAGGGGAAAGACTCGACAAATGGGACTACTACAAATTAAAAAGCTTCTGCACAGCTAAGGACATAGCCACCAAAATAGAAAGATAGCCAACCATATGGGAAAGGATATTTACCAGCACAGCAACAGACAAAGGCCTGATATCGGTCATCTACAGAGAACTCAAAAAACTAAGCCCCTCCAAGCCCAGTAAACCTATTAGGAAATGGGCAAAAGAGCTAAAGAGAGACTTCACAAGAGAAGAAATAAAAAATGGCAAAGAAACACATGAGGAAATGCTCAACATCCCTAGCAGTAAAGGAAATGCAAATAAAAACAACCCTGAGATACCACCTCACCCCAGTTAGAATGGCCTATACTCTGAACTCAGGCAACAACAAATGCTGGAGGGGGTGCGGGGAAAGAGGAACCCTTCTCCATTGTTGGTGGGAGTGCAAATTAGTACAACCACTTTGGAGAACAGTATGGAGGTTTCTCAAAAAGCTCAATGTAGACCTACCCTATGACCCAGCCATACCATTCCTGGGCATCTATCCTAAACAGCAAACCTCAAGATATAAAAAAGACATTTGTACTTCCATGTTTATCGCGGCACAATTCACAATAGCCAAAATATGGAAACAACCCAGGTGCCCCTCCACAGACAAATGGATCCAAAAAATATGGTACCTATACACAATGGAATACTACGTAGCGATTAGGAATGGTGAAATAGTTATTCGCAGGGAAATGGTCAGAACTCGAACAAATAATGTTGAGCGAGACAAGCCTAGAACACAGAAAACAAAGGGGCATGATCTCCCTGATATATGACTGTTAAGAAAGGGAGACGGAGGGCTGGGGATATGGCCTAGTGGCAAGAGTGCCTGCCTCATACACATGAGGCCCTGGGTTTGATTCCCCAGCACCACATATACAGAGAATGGTCAGAAGTGGCGCTGTGGTTCAAGTGGCAGAGTGCTAGCCTTGAGCAAAAAGAAGCCAGAGACAGTGCTCAGGCCCTGAGTCCAAGGCCCAGGACTGGCCAAAAAAAAAAAAAAGAAAGAAAGGGAGACGGAGAGACAGTAGAGACCAAGTCTGTGAAACCAAAAACTGCTTGTCAAATAGTATTCCCCACAGGATTGGGGCAGCGACCCAACAGTATGTAACTAAAACCAAACAACTACTCAACATATAAAGGTCAAAAATCGACCTCTCAGTGGAATACAATAGCTCAAAAGCTAGGTATGTACATTCATATAAGACTACTGTCAACATATTGTCTAATACTGACATTACATTTAAAGCCCTAGGCGAATTTTCTTGGGCCTGGCCACGTGGCTACTGTATATGTTCTTGATACATTGTATATTGTATGTATGTCTGCCTGACCTAGGGAAGGGAAAGAAAAACAGGGTGTAAGATATCACAAGAAATGTACACACTGCCCTACTATGTAACTGTACCCTTTTTGCACAACACCTTGTCAAAAAAATTTGTGTGCAATTAATAAATAAATTAATAATAAAAAAATAAAGAAATAAAAAACAATCAGTTCTGGCCCAGGAAGCAATGGAACTTCCTAGCATCAAAACAAGAGCACACTGGCTGGACACGCGTGGCCCATGCCTGTCATCCTAGCTACTCAGAGGTCTGAGATCTGAGGATCGCAGTTCAAAGCCAGCCCAGGCAGGAAAGCTGTGGGACTTTTATCTCCAATGAACTACCAGAAAACCAGAAGTGGCGCTGTGATTCAAAGTGGCAGAGCGCTAGCCTTGAACAAAAGAGCTCAGGGACAGCGCCCAGGCTCAGAGTTCAAGCTTCAAGACCAGAAAAAGAAAAAGGAAAAAAAACCCAACAAGATAGATTGTATACATACTGCTTTGTCGAATACTCCTTTATACAACTACTGAAAGATAATAAACAGTAAGGTTTTTTTTTGTTGTTGTTGTTTTAGCCAGTCCTGGGGCTTGAACTCAGGGCCTGAGCATTGTCCCTGGCTTCCTTTTTGCTCAAGGCTAGCACTCTGCCACTTGAGCCACAGCGCTACGTCTGGCCGTTTTCTATATATGTGGTGCTGGGGAATCGAACCCAGGGCTTCATGTATAGGAGGCAGGCACTTACCACTAGGCCATATCCCCAGCCCCACAGTAAGCTTTTCTAAAAAGATAAAACCTAAACATTTCACTCACGACAGCGAGGACGTGGTGCCCTCAGGCTAGGACTGGGAGACCACAGTGCCCCCCCTGCCCCCCCGCCCCTGCACCTGGGCCGCCCCTTTGCCCCGAGCTACAATACCCGGCCCCACAGGACAGGGCACAGGGGTCCAGGCCTTGCTTACCGCATCAACAGCTCCACCCATCAAAATAAACTCCTTTGTGATGATTTCTACCATCTCTCGAACCTACGGAGAGCAGAGCGGGAGGGAAGGTGAGGGAGCGCATGGGGCCTGCGGCCCGCGGGGAGGGCCGGGGAGGAGGTCCCGCGGCGCGGCGCTCACCTGCCTCGGGTCGGCGCTGGCGTGGATGCACAGGAGGCCCGTGTCCTCGTAGCTGTGGTGGTAGGAGGTCGCGTTGTACATCCAGTGGTGCCTGTGACGGGCATGGAGAGGCCGGGGGGAGGCGATGGGCGCACGGGGCCTGAGCCACGGAGAGCGTGGCTCACGGGCACTGCCCTCCCCTGCCCCACCAGTCCTGGGGCTTGAACGCAGGGCCTGGGCGCTGTCCCTCAGCTCTCCAGCTCAAGGCTAGCGCTCGACCACTTGAGCCACAGCGCCACTTGTGGTGTTCTGGTGGTTCACTGGAGATAGGAGTCGCATGGACTTTCCTGCCCGGGCTGGCTTCGAACCGTGACCCTCAGATCTCAGCCCCGAGCAGCTGGGATGACAGGCGTGAGCCGCCAGCGCCCAGCTCTCCCGGGCACTGTGAAGCGGGCAGAGCCCAGACGGCACCCACCTGTTGAGCACGTTGAGGTAGAGGCGGGAGAACATGCCCTTGCCGGGCCCACCGGCCGAGAAGGAGCCCCCTCCTCCCATGAGCATGTTCAACACGGCGAAGGGGATGAAGTCGTCCTCCTGCCGGGGAGGTCGGGGGGCGGGGTCACCTGGGAGCGGCCCCGCCCCCGCCCTGGGCCAGCCCAGCCCCCGCCACTCACCAGGAAGGAGCAGCTCTCCAAGCCCAGCATGACGTGTGTGAGCTCGGGGATCGGAGTGGGGGCCCAGGCTGACGTTGGACATGTCCCGCTCCACCTGCGGGGGCACGGGGCTGTCAGGACCCGGGTGCAAGGGCGGCAGTCACGCCGGAGCAGGTACTCGGGCCAAAGCCAGTTGTTTTGAAAAGTAAAGAGGAGGGCTGGGAACGTGGCTTAGTGGTAGTGCTCGTCTCGTATGCATGAAGCCCTGGGTTCGATTCCCCAGCACTACATACACAGAGCAAGCCAGAAGGGGCGCTGTGGCTCAAGTGGCAGAGTGCTAGCCTTGAGCAAAAAGAAGCCAGGGACAGTGCTCAGGCCCTGAGTCCAAGCCCCAGGACTGACCAAAGGGAAAAAAAGTACAATGCAAACAAAGTTTACTGAGAGAAAGAAACATGTCAGAGGGGGAAATACAAACAGCGCCAGCTCTCCCGGCGCCCGCCACCCATCCTGTCACAGACCACGTCGCACAGCGCCTACTCAGGGCTGTGCTGCCCACTGGGAGAGAGTGCATGTGCCTACACACGCACACGCACACACACGCACACACACGACAGAGCACAAACCCGGTATACACACAGCCAGGCCCCCGTTACCTTGACGATGCCCCCAGTATACTGTGCCACGGATCTGTCAACGTCCACAGCCTCCGCCGTCCCCCAGGCGGGCTGGGCCTCCAGGAGGTACTTTCTGGCACATTCTACCAGATGCTCGTGATCGACCCCTACTCCGGCCAGCACCATGCGGTCGGGGGTGTAGTAGTTCCTCAGGTAGGAGTGAAGCACGTCTCGACCAATCTTCGCTATGTTTTCTGTGGGGCAGAAACGGTGCAGGCCCACCGTGTTCCCCCGATACGCGGCCTGCAGGAGGGGAAGGCGCCCGCGTGAGGGCGGGGAGGCGCGTCTCCCAGCGGCGCAGGCGCCGTCGCCAGCTCCAGCTCTGGAGAGGAAGGGGCTCGCGCCAGGCAGAGTTTGCTTGCTACGAATTTGCATTAAGATGGAGGCACAGATGAGGAGGGCTTCAGTCCAAGGCTAGCCAGAGCCACAGGTTCACAACACAGGACACTGGGCATGTCCGGACCCCATCAGGAAGCACCAATAGGGGACCATGGTCCAGCCAGCCCAGGCAAAAAGTGAGAAACGATTTCTTTTTTTGATCTGAGACCGGGATTTGAACTCAGGATCTAAGGTTTTACTCACTGGCTAGCACCCTGCCAACTGAGCCATGCTTCCAACCCCTGTGAAAGCCTATCTCAAAAGCAGCCAGTGCAAAATGGGCTAGAGGCCTGGCTCAAGGAGTAGAATGTCTGTCTGCCTAGCATGCTGGGAATTCTTCAGTTCAAATCTTACTACTGACATAATAAGTAAACCAGCACAATCTATCTCTCAAGACTAAAAATTCACAATAGATGCAAACTACCAGGGTCCTGTAGCTAGAACAGCGAAGACCTCATCACCCAGTTTAAGGAATGGAAGCCCTATAAAAAAATATAAAATAAAAGAATAAAAGAAACGGAAGCCCTAACGTCCACACACGGCAGGTTCAGAAGTTATGGCTGTTCTACAAATACCCACTCCTCGAGGTGAGACGGGGGACCTCCCTCCCCACCCCACAGAGTGGGCACTGTGGAGGGGCCTGCCTCGCGCGGCGGGGACCTCCCTCCCCACCCCACAGAGCGGGCACTGTGGAGGGGCCTGCCTCGCGTGGCGGGGACCTCCCTCCCCACCCCACAGAGCGGGCGCTGTGGCGGGGGCCTGCCTCGCGCGGCGGGGACCTCCCTCCCCACCCCACAGAGCGGGCGCTGTGGCGGGGGCCTGCCTCGCGTGGCGGGGACCTCCCTCCCCACCCCACAGAGCGGGCGCTGTGGCGGGGGCCTGCCTCGCAGTGGCGGGGACCTCCCTCCCCACCCCACAGAGCGGGCGCTGTGGCGGGGGCCTGCCTCGCGTGGCGGGGACCTCCCTCCCTCCCCACCCCACAGAGCGGGCGCTGTGGAGGGGCCTGCCTCGCGCGGCGGGGACCTCCCTCCCCACCCACAGAGCGGGCGCTGTGGCGGGGGCCTGCCTCGCGTGGCGGGGACCTCCCTCCCCACCCCACAGAGCGGGCGCCGTGGCGGGGCCTGCCGCGCAGTGGGGAACCTCTCGCCCCAGGGGGTAGGCGCTGTGGTGGGGCCTGCCGCGCGCGGCGGGGACCTCCCTCCTGGCCTCACAGAGCGGGCACTGTGGTGGGGCCTGCCGCGCAGTGGGGAACCTCTCGCCCCAGGGGTAGGCGCTGTGGCGGGAACGCCGTCTCACTTCGTGGATCATCTCGGTGAGAAGCGGCTCGGGATCGGGTCGCATGTTCAAGTCCTCCAACTCAAACTGGACAGCCATCCGTGTCATCTCAATCTCCTCATCTGCAAGAACCCAGAGACGGAGGCTTGGGGTACGCCGGCCACAACGCCGCCGGGTGCTGAGCTGGGCGTGGGTGGGTGGGATCTGGGGTCACCTCCCGTCTGGGGTCGGGCCCCTGTGTTAGTGGGAGGCCCCGGGGGCTTGGCGTCTTGCCTCCCTCTAACCACGACCCACGGTGGCTGCCTCACAGGGCGCCAGGGTAGACGTGATGGTGCTCAGGAAAACGGGGGTAGACGGAGTCAGGATGCCCAGGCACCCCGGGACCTGAAGGCAGAACTACAGCCTTGTGCGTGAGGCCAGGCTGCTGGGAAACAGAACGCACGTCAGGCAGCAGGGGCAGCCGGCGTCCCCTTCCCCACAGCTCAAAGCCCCGTCGCGTTCAAGGCAGGGAGGGAAAGGCAGTCACACGGCGGAAACCTCTGGCAGGAGGCGGTCAGGTGTTTAAAGGCAGACTCTGGAATGTTTCTCAAACTACATGGCACTGAAACTCTCAAGGGCAGAGGGAGGTGTCCGAGTGCCGAGCGCCCTACGATGCTAGTCCTCTGAGCAGCAGCGCTTCCTTCAGTGACACTGCACTGCCCTGGCCACGAACGGGAACGGACAGCTCCGGTGACAAGTGCTCTCCCTCCCAACCGCATCCCCTCGTGGACCCGCTCCGGCTGGCCCAGGCGGCCTCGGGGTCAGAGCCGCACCTGTCAGGCGGGGGTGCAGAACCACGTCAGCCAGCAAGCCAACCACTGTGTCCAAGCCTTTGCTGTCAGCAGATACCGCGTACATGGTGGTGTCTCTGCAAGAAAAACATCAGCCCTGCCAGGTGCTAGGCTCGCGGGGGGCGGGGCAGCCCGTGCCTGAGCCTCCAGAACCCGCAGCCTTCTCCCCATCTTCCTGTGTCCGCCCCCCAGCGCGAGGAGCCGCGGCCGCCCACAGATGAGGCCGCTGTGTACAATACACTGTGGCGTCACACGGAGCCACCTCTGAGGTGTTCACAAACACCACGTTCTTTCAAAAGGAGAGGCACGTCACCGTGCTTCCTAGACCCTGGCAACACACACCGCCTCCCAGGCTTCGGGCCACACGGAAACACGCACACGCACGGCCTCCCAGGCTTTGGGCCACAGGGAAACACGCACACGCACGGCCTCCCAGGCTTTGGGCCACAGGGAGACACGCACACGCACGGCCTCCCAGGCTTTGGGCCACACGGAAACACGCACACGCACGGCCTCCCAGGCTTCGGGCCACACGGAAACACGCACACGCACGGCCTCCCAGGCTTTGGGCCACAGGGAGACACGCACACGCACGGCCTCCCAGGCTTTGGGCCACAGGGAGACACGCACACGCACGGCCTCCCAGGCTTTGGGCCACAGGGAGACACGCACACGCACGGCCTCCCAGGCTTCGGGCCACACGGAAACACGCACACGCACGGCCTCCAGGCTTTGGGCCACAGGGAGACACGCACACGCACGGCCTCCCAGGCTTTGGGCCACAGGGAGACACGCACACGCACGGCCTCCCAGGCTTTGGGCCACAGGGAGACACGCACACGCACGGCCTCCCAGGCTTTGGGCCCTAGGGAGACATGCACCACTCCCACAACTTCGGCCTTGCTCTCAGGGAGCTCGCAGGAACGAGGCCGGAGGAGGGGAAGGGAGCAGGCAAATCACAGAAGGGCGCGAGCGGGCCCAGGTAGGACACACGCGGGCGGCCCTGGGAGGAACGCTGCACTGCGCGGCAGATCCACGGGGGCAAGGCAGAGGCCCCAGTGGAGCCGTGGCCTGCGGGACCGGGCAGTTTCCTGGGCCACTTGAGGACCTTCTTCACTGCTCAAGTCCTTTTGCAGTGCTGGAATTTGAATCTAGGGGCAGACATGTGCTGGGCAAGCACTCTCCCCGAGCTACAGCCGTATCCCACCCTATTCCTTGGCTTTGGTTCTTAGCACTGACCGTCTGTGTTGTATTTTCGCATTCAGATCTAAGTAAATGGCCCTTTTTGCTGCTTTCGGTTTTTGGAGGAGGTGATCCAAGCCGGCCTGGCACTTGTGCTCCTCCTGCCCCACGTACTGGGGTGACAAGTGATCGTCACCACACAGGGCTGCACGACTGACACGCTGAAGAGGCTGGGACCTGTGCCTGCCATCTCCCAGGGCCTAGAACTTCTGGAATGTACTGTCTGCCTCTTCAGGCACAGACCACACCAACAACCCTCACCATGCCTGTCCTTCAGCGACCCAGAGCATCCTTCCCTACCCCAGGCAGCTGCTACTTCCAGCCCAACCCGGGCACGGGCCACACCTGGATCTACAATACCCCACTCGGTCTGTGAGATCCCTCCACGGAGAGCCCCACTCCTGGATCTACAATACCCCACTCGGTCGGTCAGATCCCTCCACGGAGAGTCCCAATGCCACAGTTTCTACGAATCTCTTCTCTCCTCAGTCTGAACTTGTCATTCCCTCCACCCAGCCCTCATGGCCATGGCTCGTGTCCACACCCTACATAGAGCCTTCTGCCCTTCAAGTATCTCAGATCATGCGTGTCCTCGGCTTCCAGCTGACAGTCTTGCTGAACGGGTAGAATTGCATTCGTCTGGGGGCTGTGTTTCTCTGTCCCCAGTTTTCCACTCAACGCTCTACTCAGGCCATCGTCAATCTCTGCAGCCGCACCAATAGCAGGGGCTCAAAGGGATTCTGACCAAGACAAAGAGAACTCCACATCGACACAAAATGGTGTGTACACGAAGCTGGCATACCTTGAAGTCTGACAGTCACAGATGCCGCCATGCTTCTCCAGGGCAAGCAGAATTTCATCTTTGCTGTCATACCGAGCGGTAGACTATAAAAAAGAAAGAGAAATAAGCAGTTTGGAGTAACCAAAATACTTAAGAAATTACTTTTGTGTTCAAAACCGAAAAAACAAATTATCTTTTAGAATTTTTGTTAGCAAATGAACCATTTATTAAAGCAGCCATCCTAGTGTGCAACAAGCTGAGTGTTCACTAAGAAGAACGGTTAAATCTCAGAAAAATAAGCCAAAAATAACATCCTAAAAAAGTCTTTCTGGGGGGGCTGGGAACATGGCCTAATGGCAAGAGTGCTCGCCTCACCACCAGCACCACATAGACAGAAAACGGCCAGAAGTGGCGCTGTGACTCAAGTGGCAGAGTGCTAGCCTTGAGCAAAAAGAAGCCAGGGACAGTGCTCAGGCCCTGAGTCCAAGCCCCAGGACTGGCAAAAAAAAGTCTTTCTGGGTCCGGATGGCTCAGGCCTATAATCCTACTCGGGAGGCTGATATCTGAGGATGGTGGTTCAAAATGAGCTCTAGCAGGAAGTCCAGGAGACGCTTACCTACAAAAAAATCCAGAAGCGGAGCTGTGACTCAAGTGGTAGAGAGCGGGCCTTGAGCACAAAAGCTCCAAAACAGCTCCCAGGCCAAGTTCAAATCCCATGACCAGCCCCCCACCCCCCCGCCAAGAAAAAACCCCAAAACAAACCCTCAACAACAATAAACAGTCCTACCCAAGAGCACTTGTGTGACTACAGAAATTACAACTTAGACACTGACCGAAAATGCCAATTTTTCCAGAAAATGAGCAATTCCACTAGGATATTTTGCTTCATATCTTGATCCTGAGTTAATAAGAACTGGCAAGGAAAAAAAATAACAGGTCAACTTAGGTAATCAAAACAGACTCAGTCTAGAAAAATCTCTCAAAACCATAACTGCTATGGCCCACATAATACGATAGGGCGTGGTCATTATCCTGGTTGTGCCCTGCTTTCTCAGGCTTGCACAAAGCAACCAAGGAATGGTGTGCATGGCGAAAACCTTCAGAATTACAAGAGGTAAGAAGGGGGGTGGGGGAGGGCCCTTTTGCTAGATGAATCACCTAAATTTACCACTGCTTCGTGTTCGGGCTGTTTTCTGATTGTGCAACGAGCTTTCACTCGGTTGTAATTCGTAACTGACATGCTAGTTACAAGCCACATATTAAAGCACGAAAGACCACCCCATGCGCTGGCAGTACTTACTTCCTACTGTACAAAATTGCCCAAACTTATTCTGAGATGCCACCCGAAGTCCATTATCCAGCGTGGTCACTCTAGTCTCAAACTTTTCCTGTCCGTCAACTGTAGCAAACACGGTCTTGGGCACACCAGGTAAGGGAGAAGAAAGGGGGATGCTGGGATAGGCGGCTCCACTACTAAACTGCCTGTGAGCAGGGAGTGCAAACCTGTGGAATAGAAACATCCGGACCTGCGATGACTACTTTAGGTGCATGTAATCACTTCTCCCTCCCTGCTCTCAAAGTCAGCTTCTCAAGCTGGGCACTGGTGGCTCACACCTGTAACCCTAGTCACTCAGAGGGCTGGGATCCAAGGATCACAGTCCGAAGTCATTCAAGACGGAAAAGTGAGACTCTACTTTGCTCCAATTAACCATCAAAAATCTGCAAGTGGACGTGTGGCTCAAGTGGTAGAGGGGCAGCTTTGACTGGGAAGGCTAAGGGACAGACAGTGCCAGGCCCTGAGTTCAAACCCCAGGATAAGGAAGTGTGCAGGCCCTGAGTTCAAGCCCCGGTACTAGCAACATCTCCCTCTCTGAAGGATTTACTTCCGCGGGGCTCGAGCACTCCAGGCGCTGGCTCATCCACATGACCAGGACAAGCTCGGGGCTTGGGCACCCTCCCCGAGAGCTTCTTAGATGGAGGCTGGCCCTCACTCTACCCCTCGAGCCACATTTGGTAGGTAGCGGGGAATGAAAGGCCCGCTTCGACCCGTAATCTTCAGGTCCAGAAGGGCTGGTTCGCTGGAACGGAACGTAGCTTGTACACCCCAAGGCAACGGCGGCCCCGTCCTTCCCATCTCGGCTGCAGTCCACGGGGAAGCCTCTGCCCTCCCTTCCAACTGTCGGCGCCGCGAGGAACGCGCCCGGCTCAGCACCCCAACCCCGGCGCCCGGCTCCCCGCCGGCCTCCCGCCCGGGCGGAGCTTCCCGCATCCGCGTCCGACCGCCGGGTGCGTCCCGTTGGGGTGCACGCACCCCGTCGCGCCCGGGCCCCGTTCCGAGCCCGGCGCCCGCCGCCCCCCTCCCTTCGCCGCAGCGCGAGCCGTGCCGGGAACGGCCGGGGGGGTGGGGTGGGGGGAGCGGGCCGCCCCAGCCGGCGGAGGGCGGCGGGAGGCCCGGGCCCCCGGAACGCGGCGCCGCGGCTCACCTGGGCCGCCCGCGCCGGGCCCCGGAGCCGCGCAGCAGGCGCGCCGCGGCCGACAGCACGGTCGCCATCGCAGCGCCGCTCTTCTGCCGTCACTTCCGGCTCCGCCCCGGGCCCCGCCCCCCGGCCGCGGCGTTGCGCGCGCGCTTCCGGCGCGCGGGCGGAAGCGGCGGCCGGGGGCTGCGAGCGGCGGCGGCGGCGGCGGCGGCGGGCGACGGCGCAGCGGCCGGCCATGGCGCCGCGGCCGGGCTAGGCGGGCGCGGCGATGTCGGGCTACGCGCGCCGGCCGGGCGCGCCCCCGCTGTCCCGGGCCCGGAGCCTCGTCCTTCCCGACGGTGAGGGCCCGCGGGGCCGGCGGGGGGGCCGGGGGGGGGGCCGGGCCCGGGCGGCCCGCGGTGAAGCCGCTCTCGTTGTCGCTTACAGCTCCTGCGTTCTATGAGCGCCGGTCTTGTCTCCCCCAGCTAGACTGTGAGCGCCCCCATGGCGGGGACCTGCACCCCCACTTCTTCGGCATTCGGCCGACGTTTATGTGCTATGTGCCCAGCCCGGTGCTGGCTTCCGTGGGAGACACAGGTGAGAGTCGGGGCGCCGGCCGCCCGGGGCCGCGCCAGTGAGCCCGGGGCGCGCGCGGAGCGCCGGGCCGGGCCGCCGGACCCGGCGCCGCCCAGCTCTCGTCGGGCCCGGGAGCCCCTCCCCACAGCCGGCCCCGGCGCCGGAAAGTCGGTGCCCCAGGCGCTCGGAGGCCCCCGGGCCACCGGGTGCGGGATGAGGGCCGGGAACCTCCAACTCTCCGGAGTTGGGAGACCGCTGGCGAGGCGCCTGGCAGCCGGCGAGGCAGAGCTAGCTCATCCCGTTCAGCTAGGCAGCTACTCTGCCAGCACCGGTGCAGGTGGGTAGGTGGTTAGGTCAGGGGCTGGGCTAGTTCCGGAGCATTCGGACAGGCCAGTGGTTGTGTGTCACTACCGCACACACGCACGCTCGCACACACAATGGCTTTTGGACAGTCCAGCTGTGTGTGTCTAGTGTGCGCACACAGGCGTTCGGACTATCCAGCTGTGAGTCTCTAGCATGCACACACACAAACACAGGCACCATAACCTACTGGAGGCAATCTTCACAGCCCCAGACACCAGGACCCTTCACTGGGAGCCAGGTCACCTACCTGGACAGGAGTCCTGGGCTTGTCCCTTAAGTTCCTCAGTGAGAATCACTGCAGAGATTCCACCGTTTCCCCAAAAAACTACCGGTGTATAATGTCCCCTGTGATCACGGTGGGGTAATGATGTCTCTTTACAGATTTTGGCTATGGAAAGGGGAAATGTACTAAGCAAGGTCCAGCAGGAGCCCATGAGACACGTTTTGGAGGTAGAGTAGTTCAGTGATCCTTTCTTTCTCTCTTTATCCACCACACGGTGCCGGTCATACGTCCTGCAGAGGAAGCAGTTGACTTGACAGGATAGGAGTGTACCTTAAGCCCCAAAGAGCAAGTACAAGTAGAACCCCAGGCATTGCACCCTGACCCAGGGAGCAGAAGGTGAAGGGCAGAAGAATATAGATGTGGGTATGTCCAGGAAGGGGGAAGTTCTAGCAGAGGGCAGGCCCGAAGCCCACTTTACCCAGGTTGGCATGCGTGCCAGAGGACCCAAATGTGGTGAGGTGTAGGGAGAGGCTGAGGAAGTTCACTTAGTTACCTGTGTGGGAAGGTGGGTCACTGCGGGGCTTCCAGGCCCCAGCTCATGGTGCCTTCAGCCCAGCGATGAGAAAAGACTCCAGGGATTGTCTGGAGTGAAGCTCAGTCGTAGAATGGTTACCTAGCTGTGTAAGGTCCTGGCACCACAAGAAAACAGGAGGCATAGCTGGGTCACCCTAGCCCTGGCGGGAAGCACCCACAAAGACCACAGTCTAGGCCAGCCTGGACAAGAAGGGAGACCTCATCTCAAAGACAGCCACACCTTCAAGGCTCAAGCAGGGGAGCACTTGTCTAACAAGCCTGCGTCCAAACCCAAGTACTGCCGAGAAAGGGGACGGGGTGACACCGAAGCGTTCCCCTCGGGACTGAGACGTGGCAAGGAGGCAGGTGCATGTACGCTCTGTGTACGCTCTGGCCCCTTAGGGAGCAGGGTTGTTTCCCCTTGTCTCTTGAGTCACAGTGAAACGGTGGTGGTGGCATCTGCAAGGACATGCTAGGCTCTGGGAGGGATAAACAGGACAGTTCCCCTTAGCTGTCTTCATGACACCCATTTCAGATGACAAGCTTGAAGACCTTGAAGAAGCAAACCCATTCTCCTTTAAGGAGTTTCTGAAAACCAAGAACCTCGGCTTATCGAAAGAGGACACAGCCAACAGTAGAACTTACCCAAAGGTAGGTGTTGAAGATGTGTGTTTGGTAGCTTTAGAGGACGCCCCTGTAGCCTGCAGTCTTGGAGTGCAGTGGAAGCGGGGAGCAAAGCTAGGCAGCTCTCACATTCGTGGAGAAGCTCTGCTGGCTTAGGGGCGCAGCTGTGTGGCCCCTTTGGGGTAGACGACACGGGGATTCCTTTGGCACCAGGCTGCACGTGAAAAAGGGTAGGGGGTGGCTTCCAGGTGGCAGCATTTGTCCCCCTTGTTTCTAGGAGACCTCGAGGCACACACTGGGTCTGGACCACAGCTCCTCCAACCCCCAGACCATGGGATATGGCTTGGAATATCAGCAGCCATTTTTTGAAGACCCCACGGGGGCTGGGGACCTCCTGGATGAAGAGGAAGACGAGGACGATGGGTGGAACGGGGCCTATATGCCATCTGCTGTGGAGCAGACGCACTCATCCAGGCCCACCACCAGCACCTCGCCCTGCGCCACCTACCTGTCCTTCTTCTCCACCCCGTCGGAACTGGTCGGGCCCGAGTCGCTGCCCCCGTGGACTCTGAGTGACACAGACTCACGGGTCTCGCCAGCATCTCCAGCAGGGAGTCCTAACACAGACTTTGCGGCCCACGGGGAGTCCCTCGGAGACAGACACCTGCGGACCCTGCAGATAAGTTATGAAGCAGTAAGTGAGGCCGTGTGGGGCTGGCGTGGAGCCCAGGTTTGAGCGGCAATCTCCCAGAGGAGACTGGGAGATCGTCCTGCTTCCTGGGTGGGTGGGCTCCACGCACAGGGCAGATGTTCACAGGACATCTGGTGCACACTGGAGGCGTGGCTCAGTGCCAGAGCATTTTCTTAGCATTCAGGAGGCCCTGGGTGCAACCCCCAGCACTGAAAAAGAAAATAAAACAAGCTGGGAGCTGGTGGCGCACACCTGTCATCCTAGCTGCTCAGAAGGCTGAGATCTGAGGATCGCAGTTCAAAGGCCGGGAAAGGAAAGCCCGTGAGACTCTTACCTCCAATTAACCACCAGAAAGCTGTGTTCAGAGGTGGTGCTGTGGCTCAAAGTGGTAAAGCGCTACTAGCCTTGAGTGAAAAAGCTCAGGGACCGCTCCCAGGCCCTGAGTCCAATTTCTCCACGGGAAGGGCTACCTCAGACTGGTTTGAGTGCTGAGGGTTGGGAGCTGGCCCGCGGGTGGCTCGGGTTATTAGAAGAGGATGAGTGGGTGCCGTGGACATTTTGGTGAGCATCCTAAATGAAGCGGCGTTCACAGTGACAGTTGCTATGAGAAGAGAAGGTTCGTCTCTCTAAGTATGCTCTCATTGATCTGGGACATCTCTGTGTATCAGGGTCACGGCTCACTGCCGTGGCAATGCTCTGTCTCATTAAACCAGGCGTGGTGGCACGTACCTGTAATCGCTACACAGGAGGCACCAGCTAGTAGGAACATGGCCCTAGAGCCAGCCACACTTAGAAATGTGAGCCCTGCCAGGCACCGGGAACTCACCCCTGTAATCCTACTCCGGAGACTGAGATCTGAGGATTGTGGTTTGAAGCCAGCCCAGGCTTACCTCCAATGAGGCAGCAAAAAGCCAGAAGTGAAACTATGGCTCAAGTGGTAGAGCACCAACCTTGAAGTGATGAGGCTAAGGAACAGTGCCCAGGTCCTGAGTTCAAGACCCAGGACTGGCATCAAAAAAAAAACCAAAGCTCCCTACCAAAAATAGAGCCATAAAGCATAATAAGGTTCAAGTGGTAGAACACCTGCCTAGCAAACACAAGACCCTGAGTTCAAATCCTGGGGAAAGATATTTCTGCAGGGGAGGCGGGGGTGGTTCAGTAAGGAGATTGCTTACCTCACCCGCACAGGGCTCTGGGTTCCATTCCTAGCACCAAAAAAAAAAGGTGTGAGGCTCAATGACATATTCTTTTTTTTTTCTTTTTTGCCAGTCCTGGGGCTTGGACTCAGTGCCTGAGCACTGTCCCTGGCTTCTTTTTGCTCAAGGCTAGCACTCTGCCACTTGAGCCACAGCGCCTCTTCTGGCCATTTTCTGTATATGTGGTGCTGGGGAATTGAACCCAGGGCCTCATCTATACGGGGCAAGCACTCTTGCCACTAGGCCACATCCCCAGCCCCCAATGACATATTCTTGAGTGAGGCATACTGGGCTTTTTAATCAGGATTTTCTTTCTCTGCAGTTGAAGGATGAAAATTCTAAGCTAAGAAGAAAGCTGAATGAGGTTCAGAGCTTCTCTGAAAGCCAAACAGAAATGTATGTAAGCTTTTAGTCAGGAGTGACCCTAACTCTGCTATCACGGAGGGAACCTGGTTTCTAAATGATGACGTTCCCAGGGCTACCCTGTATATCTTTAATCCTCTTTAAGCATTGGACCCAAGTCAGCACAACTCCTGGGATCCACAGCTCCAGACAGCCCCATTTCTTCTGTCGGGACTCCACCCAGCACTGTGGACTGAGAGCCTCCGCTGCCTCACCTCTGCTGGAGGCTCAGCTCTCCCCATAGGTTCTCAGGGTGTTTCAGCCACTGACTGAGTTAAAATGCTTTTAAAAGTGTCCTTGAAAGTGATGGCATGAACTCAAGAGACCTTTCCTTTACTAAGGGTGAGGACGCTTGAGCGGAAGTTGGAGGCAAAGATGATCAAGGAGGAGAGTGACTTCCATGACCTGGAGTCGGTGGTCCAGCAAGTAGAGCAGAACCTCGAACTGATGACCGTACGGAGGGGCTCTACTTGGGGCTAGCCAGCTGGGCAGGGCGCACCTAGAAGGGGCCCCTCTGTGTCCAGTGCGTGGCTGTCTGGTGAACCCCGTCCCTTGGCATTGCGGGTACTCTCTACCCCAGGGTGGGTGGTTGTGAGGCTGATAGTGAGCAGAGGCAGTGCCCGGGGGCTGGGGATAGGTGTCCTGGGGGCTCTGGCTGTGGAGGTGGGGCCGGGGAAGGACGGCAGAAGCCGGCTGCTCTCTGCATCAGGGTAATACGCCACCTGTACTGAGGCTGTGTCAGTGATGATGTTTGTGTTTATTTTTTGGGCAACAGAAACGAGCTGTAAAGGCAGAAAATCATGTCATGAAGCTAAAGCAAGAAATAAACTTGCTCCAGGTAAACAGAAAAAGATCTTAAATGTTTACTTTTCATCCCTGAAGCCATGTACATGTGAGTTCAAGAAAAAGATTTGAGCCAGTTGCTGGTGGCTCACACCTATAATCTCAGGAGGCTGAGATCTGAGGATCCCCATCCGAAGCCAGCCTGGGCAGGAAAGTCCATGAGACTTATTTCCAATGAAAAGCGGAAGTGGAGCTGTGGCTCAAAGTGGTAGAGCACCAGCCTTGAGCACAAACGCTCAAGGAAAGTGCCCAAACCCTGAGTTCAAGCCCCACAACCAACAAAAAAGAAAAAGATGGCTGGGAATGTGGCTCTGTGGTAGAATGCTCATCTAGCATGCATGAAGCCCTGGGTTCAATTCCTCAGCACCACATAAACAGAAAAAGCTGGAAGTGGCGCTGTGGCTCGAGCGGTAGAGGGCTAGCCTTGAGCAAAAGAAGCCAGGGACAGTGCTCAGGCCCTGAGTTCAATCCCTAGGACTGACACAAACAAAAAACAAAAAAAAAAGATAGGCACCCAGCATGAAGGCACATGTCAGGGAGGCTAGAGTCAGGTGATGGCCAAATTTGGGGCTGGTCTGGGCAGTTTGGTGGGTCCCTGTGTCAAAAATGTTAAACGGCAAAAGGAGTAGGGATGTAGTTCATTGGCCGAGAAAAGCACTTGCCTAGACTCCCATTGGGTTTGCCCCATGCCTGCTAAAGCTTTGCGTCTGTTTGGGCCTGAAGCAAAGGGATCCCTGTGTGGGGTCATGGTGGAGTATGTACTTACAGGAACTCCCCACGTCTTAGAGCCAGGTGCTTAGTACATTCTGGGGTTTAGTACATGCTTGTGTCTGGAATGTAAGCCCCTCCCTTGGGAGAATCCTTAGTAGGCACGAGCGTCTGTCCTGAGGCGGTGCCAGTCCCATGGCCAAGTCCTTGTCTCCACCAAGGGAAACCTCAGTTTCCAGGTGGATTGACTCATGGTACTGACAACCCCCCTCCCCCCCAGGCCCAGATCTCCAACTTCAAGCGGGAAAACGAAGCCCTGCGGTCAGGCCAAGGCGCCAGCCTGACAGTGGTGAAGCAGAACACCGATGTAGCTCTGCAGAACCTCCGTGTGGTCATGAACAGTGCACATGCATCCATAAAGTGAGTGGCGGGGGCTGAGAACCCTGTGGCAGGTGATGGGCAAGGTTGGCATGCGATTCTGGGGGGGTACCTGGGCTCTGCAGTCCATAACTGCACTGGGGAGCTCAGTGGTTGGTCCTATTCACCTACCGTGTCCTGCTCTCGGCAGCCAGGCAGCTTTTGCTTATGCCAATAGGAGGGCTTGAACTCAGGGCCTAGGCCCTGTCCCTTAGCATTTTCACTCAAGGCTGGCACTCTATTACTTAGAGCCATAGCTCCACTTCTGGCTTTTTGGTGATTAATTGGAGATAAAGAATATCCTGGACTTTCCTGCCCAGGTTGACCTTTGATCCTTAAGTCTCAACCTCCAGAGTAGCCAAGATTACAGATGTGAGCTACCAAAGGTTCTGAATACAGGGAATAATAATAGTTTCCCTCCTATTATGAGAACCAGGGGCACTCGTAGAAGACTCTGGGCACTGTCACTTGCTGCCATTATCGATGATGATAAAGATACAGGCTTGATGTGATACAGGTGTATCCTGATAAACCTATGGGAAGTTGAGGGCACCCTATGTAATAAGCATATTGGGCAGATCTCACCCACTAAGCACACAGAGCTCAGCGTGCCCTCAGTCAGGATGGCCGTGGCGCCTGGGCGCCCCAGGCATCTTAGCAGGCTGTGCCACACATGGCCTGGGGAAAGATCACTTGCCTTTCTGTTCCTGAGGAATTGTGGCTTCCTCCCAATTGTGAATTGGGGCCAGACGCCCCTGTCTGGGCTGAGCATGGCATAGCGGCAGTGCCGACCAGCACATCAGCACTGGTGGGTAATAGAACCATGTTCCTGCTGGCTGAGCCCCAGTGAACTCAAGGGTTTCCCCTCTGGAACCCCATCGCTGTAGTCTTTCTGTTGTTGAACAGTTGCAGTAACCGCTCCCAATATGTTTTTCCATTTTAGGCAGCTGGTTTCTGGAGCAGAAACATTGAATCTTGTTGCTGAAATCCTTAAATCTATAGACAGAATTTCTGAAATTAAAGATGGGGAGGAGAACTCTTGAGAACCACTAGCTGCTTCCAGCCCCCAGGTGTGTGTGTGTGTGTGCCGAGATCGCCACTGCACCCCTCTCTATGCAGCCTTCACCCAAAGTGTTATCACGAGACGCTGACTTCATGACCTAAATGAGTATTTATTATTGGTCACCTGCAACTGGAGCAGCTCCTGTCAGTTTATGTGGAGTGCCTCTTGGTGATGTTTGCACTGTCTTATAGATGCAATAACCTATTGAAACGTTTACAAAATCCAGCAATTTTTTAATTTTAAATATGAAAGCAGCACTGAGCTAATAACTTGTTTCTTTTACCATCTCAGAACATGAACTGTATGAGAAGCTCACTCCTCAGCCTTGATTTTACAAGCTATTGCAGAGATGAGCAGCCTGGTTAGGGACTTGTGTCTGTGTGATCACTCGGTGCCCCACTGAGCGACAACTCTCTGTAGATTCCACAGGGCAGCTCCTGCAATCTGTGGCCCCAGCGCAGAGGTACCACTGAGCAGATGACCACAGGGACTGAGGTCATGATATTCCACATTGTGAAGCTGTCTTGCCACTGAGCTTTCAAGGACGAAATAGATAGTTTAATTCAGGAAAGCTGATTGTGGCTAGAAATTTTGGTATGGGCCATTTTGTGCAATGAGAACTCAAGTTAGAGCAAATGCAGGCCTCCGGGGTGGTGCCGGGTCTCCAGGCTCACTGTCACTACTTCCCCAAGCGGGGAAGACACAAGAACCATCCGTGCCTTTTTGGCTATTTCCTTATCGATGTTACATTTTTAAAAGTTCCTTTCCCTTCCTGTTCAGATTGACAGCTTTCTGTTTAAATAAATCCTGAAGTTCACATACATCACCTTTTCACTGTGGCTTGGCTGTTTCTTCATGCTCAAGAGCCACGCAGGCTTCTGTAACGACCCGCAATCTGCATCATCCCTCCTGGCATGCCCCGCACTGCTGTCCTCTTAACACGAAGGACTGTCTCTTGGGCGTTCTGACACTGCTGATAACTTGTGCTGGCATATTCAGCCTTCAGGTCCTTGCCCTTTGCGAGCAAGGGCAGGGCTGTGGGGACCCACAGACGGTCAGCATGGTCAGCGTGGTGGGTGAACTACAGAACCAAGTGTTGTGGGAATGTGGGACGGGATTCTAACTTGAGAATGTCCTTAGAGACCAGGTTGGGCTTTCAGGCAGGGTGTTCAAACTGCTAGATTCTGACCAGCTACATACAGGTAAAGTAGGGACTTTTTTCAGTAGCCACTGTATTGTGTTGCAAATCTTGCAGCCCAACCACCCCCCCAGGTCAGTGAATTAGGGCAAAACCGAGTCTGAATCTCCTGCAGACTTGCCTCCAGACCCGTGTGAGAAAATATTTTCTGGAGTAGAGGGACAGGCAAGTGAGATCCCTAGGCTAGTGCTCCCTCACTGGTGGGGCCTGGAACAAGGTAGTCACCCAGAAGAGCCACACCTACCCTGGACCCAGCTCCCCACAACCCTAGCAGCTGCAGGCTAGTGGGTGGGGGTGAGGTTCAGATGCTGGCGGAGAGGCTCGCAGCCGTGTGTTGGCAATTTGCGTGATCTGCTTGAAGTGTTCCTGGGGGAACGCGTGGGAGTTCATGCCTGGATCCTGAGCCCCCCCACGCCAGCAGGCAGGTTGCTGGGATGAAGTCCGGAAGCATCCTGCTCTCACCTTGCCAGTTCTAAGCCTTGGGCCCGGTTCCACCGACTCTGGCTCTCACCCAAGCACAACTGCTAGCGGACTCCTCCCAGGCTGGGTGAGGGTTCCGGGGCGCAAGGCCTCAAGCCGCCCCTGCCGGCCAGGGAAGCTCCGAGTGGATGAACGCCCCGGAGGGCGGCTGCCGGCGGCGTGCGCGGGCACGGAAGCGGGCCCAGGTGGAGGGTGCTCGGCCCGTCCCGCGCGCCGGCCGGGCGGCGGAGCGCGCGGGCCTCCCGGCATGCCCCGCGCCTCCCGGCAGGCCCCGCGCTGCGGCTCGGGGGCGGGACTTCCGGCGGACCCACGACTTCCGCAGCCGCCGGAAGCGTGTGTCGCCTGGCGACGGGACGGCTCGCGGCGGCCCGAAGGACCAACCCTCGCGCGAAGCCCGCCCCCAGCAGGTGAGGGAGGCCCGGCCGGGCCGGGCTGTGCCCGCGGGGGAAGGGGGGACGCCGCTGCCCGGAGCTGGCCGCCGGGTCCCGGGAAGGGGGAGCCCGCCCGCCCGCGGCGGCGGGGAAACGGACCCGGAACCCCCCGGCCCGTCCGGGGCCGCCGTGCGCAGCCGATGGCGGGGCGAACGCGGAAGCCCCTGCGTGGACCCGTCGGCCTGCCACCCCCTGCCCTGCCCTGCCCTCGCCGGCCTGCTCCCCCCTGTCGGCCTGCCACCCCCTCCACCCCCCGTCAGCCTGGTTCCTTGTCAGCCTTGACTCCCACCACCACCTCGGCCTGCAAACACCCCCCCACCGTCAGCCAGGTTCCCTGTCGGCCTAACCCCCCTCCCCCTCGGCCTGCCCGCCCCCTCCCCTGCCCCCGTTAGCCTGGTTCCTCCTCGGCCTGCTCCCCGCGTCGGCCTGACACACGCGCTCCCACTCCCCGCATGGG
This sequence comes from Perognathus longimembris pacificus, assembly GCF_023159225.1. Lineage (NCBI taxonomy): Eukaryota > Metazoa > Chordata > Mammalia > Rodentia > Heteromyidae > Perognathus > Perognathus longimembris. The sequence continues at coordinate 161,378,662 of NC_063161.1, forward strand.
CCTGGTCCCCGTTACCACCCCGGCGCATCCCACCCCCAGCTCTCACACTGTCCTCTCCATCTCCTCTATCTCTGCTTCTCTTTCTCTCCACTCGCCCTCCCCTCTCTCTCTCCTCTCTCTGCCTCCCCTCTCCTGGAGCTCGAATTCAGGGCCTGGGCACTGCCCTGAGCTTTTTCACTCAAGGCTGGCGCTCTGCTACTTGAACCCCAGCTCCTCGTCCAGCTTTTTTAGAGCTAATAAGAGTCTCGTGGGATCCTGATGCCCCAGATTCACCAAGTGCTGAGATTGCAGGCGTGTCACACGGAGCTTAGCATGTTTCTCTTCTTTGTTACCAGCCCTTGGGTGTGTGCTTGTTTTCTGTAGTATTCTCTCATCCTTCTCTCTTCCCAGCTTCCTTCCTCCTCAGACTTGGCCAATAGCATTCCTCGAAAACAAGCACAAGTTACAGAGATGCCAAAGAGTATCAGATTGCAGACCCAGGCTCCTCACATCTGGCCTGGGTCTCATTCTCCCTTCTAGGGAACTCAGTGCCTCTTTGGACTAGGCTCCAGCTGTTCTGAGCAGGTGTGTGTCAGTGTTTGAAGGAGGATGGGACTTGAGCACTCTTGACTCCCAGCACTCATATTGTGGAGGCAGGCAGAAGCCATGGACATAGATGCAGAAAGAGAGAAAATAACAAAGGAAATCAAGGAGCTGGAGAGGATTTTGGATCCCAGTTCTTCCAGCATCCCCCTGGGAGTCTGTGAATCAAGTCTCTATTCCTCAGACTCTGAAGCAGGTGAGCCTCTGTATGTGACCTCTAGGATGTGGCTGGATCCGTTGGGTGCCCTTGGGTGTCCCTTGTGCTATATTGGGGACATATGCCTAGACCCCCCCCCCCCAGGATCTCTCTGAGCTTAGACAGCCCTTCAGAGGCACCCTTGATGGAGGCTAGCCCCTTCCCTGCCGCACGTTCTTTCTGCCCACTGCTCCCATCCCTCTTGTGATGTGCTTACGTTTCTCACAGATTCGCTGCCCAATGAAGACTCGGACACCACTGGCACTCCACCCTTGGTAATTGCTGCTCACCTGGCTGAGGCAGACTTGCTGCTACCCTGTAAAGTGGCCCAGGAGGGGTGTGCTTTATAACCCTGTTGGCTTTTTAGGCATTATAAAGATAATGCACATCTAGTATAAAGACAAGATGTCACAAAACTTTGGTGAGAGATCAAGCCCCAGCGTCAGTAGGCAAGCACTCTACATCCGAGCTATATCCCAATGCACACAATATTTATCCAAGTTAAAACAGTACCAGAAATCACCACTAGGACTAGATTGGTAACTAACATTACTACCTTTAAAAAACAGAAACAAGGGGCTGGGAATATGGCCTAGTGGCAAGAGTGCTTGCCTTGTATACATGAAGCCCTGGGTTCGATTCCCCAGCACCACATATATAGAAAATGGCCAGAAGTGGCGCTGTGGCTCAAGTGGTGAAGTGCTAGCCTTGAGCAAAAAGAAGCCAGGGACAGTGCTCAGGCCGTGAGTTCAAGCCCAGGACTGGCAAAAACAAAACAAAACAAACAAAAAAACAGAAACAAAACAAACTGAGCTCACACTTCACTCATAAGCAAAATCATGCAAGGATGAAGTAGTGGGGTCCTGACCCTCATTGCCTGCTGTACCGCCATTTCCCAACCTGTAGACAGACAGTGAAGACAGCTCTGGCTGTTGGCTTACTCTTTCCATCAAGTCAGTAAGGATAGAGTTGCCTCGTGCTTAAGGGCTGGGTAGTCCTTTGCAGGAACTGAGATGGTCCTGTGATCTGTGTTGTCTGGCTGATAAGCATTTGGTTTTCTCAGCTCTTGTCCCTGAGGGCTGTGCAGGGAGTTTGCTCACCAAGATCTGGCTGCCATGCGCTGGGTGGGGATGGAGACAGAATGAGCTCATTTTAAGAGTTTAGACTTTGAGGAATTGGTAGCTGTGGTTAGTCCGCCTCATGCCGTAGATAGAACAGATGTGCTCGTGGTCCCCCTCGAGGATGACAGCTCCTGTGTGCCAGAGCCACGGCAGGGCCCCAGAAACTGCCATGTGGGCTAGGCCTCAAGGAAGCCGTTTTCTCATTTGCCATTTCTGGCTCTTCCCCAGGAAGGGGAAAGGTGGGGCGAGGCCAGCAATGAGGAGGAGGACCCCAAGGATAAAACCCTTCCCGAAGACCCTGAGACCTGTCTGCAGCTCAATATGGTCTACCAGGAGGTCATCCGTGAGAAGCTGGCAGAGGTCAGCCAGTTGCTGGCCCAGAACCGAGAGCAGCAGGTAGGACCCTCTGCCCTGTAGCCCCTCGCCAGGTTCCTGGGAGGGCGCAGGTGGGGGATGCTTCCCTGCAGCCTACCCTCTTCCCACACATGACTCTGCTTCCGCCCCAGGAAGAAATTCTATGGGATTTGGCCGGGTCCAAAGGCCCCAAGGTGAAGGAAGGCAGGAGCCTGCCGCCCAACATGTACATAGGCCACTTCATGAAGCCATACTTCAAGGACAAAGTCACTGGAGTGGTAAGTGGCCGCAGCCCGCTCTCAGCAGCAGGCTTCCGTGCCCGCTGAAGGAAGGGTTCTGGTTCTCCACGTGTCTAGAAGTTGTCTCACGCTCTCTTCATCTCCATTCTCCAGCCTCCTTAGAAAAAGTTAAGACCTTTTCTGGAGGGGCAAGCGAATCCCTTACCTGGGAGTAGGACACCAGGGGCTGGAGAAAGCCCAGTGTAGACCTGCCATGGCTAATGGCAGCCCTGTGCTGTGAGCAGGGGGTCCCCTGAGCCCACAGCTGCTCCGGGTGCATAGGTCAGATTGCCTGGCCCTGCATGTGGGTGGGCACCCCGAGTCCTGGTAAGGCCCTAGAAGGGGGGCAGTCGCCCCGAAGGTGAGCACAGAGGGTCTGCCACATCCTGACGCCGTGTTTGATAGGGCCCCCCTGCCAATGAAGACACTCGCGAGAAGGCCGCCCAAGGAATCAAGGCCTTCGAGGCGCTCCTGGTGACCAAGTGTAAGAGCCCTGGCAGGCCTTTGGGTGGGCTTCCCAGCTCGCACGCCCAGCAAGCCTTACCCCTGGCCCTGCCTCCGCTGGGGGTGTGAAGATGCTGGCTGCCCCCACCTCACTTCCCGCCTCTCTCCCGCCCGCTCAGAACAGCCACCCTGGGAGGCCTGCTGTAGGCTGGGTGAGAGAGGCCTGGCCAGCTTCTCACCTGCATCCAGAAGGGCCTCGGTGCACCCACATTCTCCATTGTAGCTCGGAGCCAGTGTGTCATGACTTCTCTGTCGTCCCCAGGGAAGCACTGGGAGAAAGCCCTGCTCAGGAAGTCCGTGGTGAGTGACCGTCTGCAGCGCCTGCTCCAGCCCAAGTTGCTAAAGTAAGTCTACGCACGGGCCGGCCAGCCCTCCCCGAAGCAGGGATCCAGCCCAGCACGCTCTGGGCTCTGCCACTGTCCCGCCAGCCCCAAGATGCCCTGTCTGTGCTTTGTCCTCCTCCCTGGGAGACGGTCGTGACGGGCTGGACAGCTGCATTTAGCTGTGTGCCTGCACACTTCCTCTTCTCTGGGCTTCTGGCTCCCCCAGGGAAGAGCTGATTGTCCTCCAGTCCTGCTTTGTGGGCTTGCTGGTGAGGAAGTTCACTTGAGTGTTCACACTGCAGGCTGTTGCAGCTACACCTGCCTGCAGTGGCTGTCACCTCCCAGGGCCAGGGGCAGCATGGGTAGTGCCCCAGCACTGAGCATGCTCCCTGCCCGCGGGGCCTAGAGGCAGGGGCGCTACCTTCAGGAGAGCGTAGCTGAGCACCGTGGGCTTTGTGAGTCGCCCCTCCCTTAGCGCTCCGATAAAGACTGAATTCTGTCTTTCAAGTGGTGGCTTCTCTGTTTTCCTGACTGGATCTACCGTACAACACCTGGAGCACCAAGAGGCCTGGGGCTGGCCCGCGAGGTTGCAGGTGTCTGCGAGGTCAGGGTGTCCAGCAGGACCTTGCCCCTCAGCAGGTCTGGGAGGTGGTGGCTGCAGAAGCAGCCACAGGCCTAGGGGTTGAGGGGTGTGGCAGGCGTGTACATCTTGTGTACCTGGGTTTGGCAGAGTGGGCCAGGTCTGAAACGCGGGCATCAGGGAGCCACTCCCTGCCTCTGTAAGTGTACAAAGTTCACGGCAGCCGGCCCTGGTCCTAGGCAACACTGTCCCAGCCCGAGACTGTGCCAGGCTTCCCTCGTGGTGAAGAGCCAGCGTAGGAGAAAAAGCAAACTCCGCTCCTGGCTGTGCCATAGACAGCTCCTGTCATGGGCAGCTCAGAGAACCAGGGCCTCAAGCCCTTCTGCTTCTGCTCTACCTCATAGGCTCGAGTACTTACGCCAGAAGCAGAGCCGTGTGTCCAGTGAGCCGGAGACACAGGCCCTGGAGAAGCAAGTGAGGGAGGCGGAGAAGGAGATCCAGGATATCAAGTGAGCAGGGGGCCTAGTGACAAGAGTGCCTGCCTCCTATACATGAAGCCCTGGGTTCGATTCCCCAGCACCACGTATATAGAAAATGGCCAGAAAATGGCTCAAGTGGCAGAGTGCTAGCCTGGAGCAAAAAGAAGCCAGGGACAGTGCTCAGGCCCTGAGTCCAAGTCCCAGGACTGGCAAAGAAAAAAAACAAAACAAAATAAGTGATCAGGGGCCTCCCCTGGGGGTGGGAGGGGCAGCCAGCAGGCTGGGTGTGATGCCGTCTCCCTGCCCCTTCCTCCAGCCAGCTCCCGGAAGAAGCCTTGCTGGGAAACAGGCTGGACAGCCACGACTGGGAGAAGATTTCCAACGTCAATGTGAGTCAGGGCGGGCCTGGATTTCCAGTACACAGTCCCTGGTGTTTTAGTCCAGCTCACTGTGACCCTGAGGGCTAGGGCCAGTCTAGCAACGGACGGTGGTGAGGAGCTTGACAGGGCCCTCTCCCTCTAACACGAGGAGGCCCAAAGGCTTCTCTTTGGGGCCAGGTCTGCATTTTGACCGGACAAGGCTGGGTGGTGTGGACTGTAGAGCTGTGTCTGGGTGTACGTGATAGCCCCCGCCCTGAGTCTGTGTGTGTTGGCTTTCTTCTGCTGTAGTTCGAAGGAGGCCGCAGTGCAGAGGAGATCCGGAAGTTCTGGCAGAGCTCTGAGCACCCGAGCATCAACAAGCAGGACTGGAGCGGGGAGGAGGTGGAGCGGCTGAGGGCCATCGCGGCCAAGCATGGCCACCTGGAATGGCAGCTGGTCGCAGAGGAGCTGGGGGTAGGCCACGCGGCCTCCCTCACGCCTGCTTCCTGAGGGAGAGCAACGCGCTCTCCTCGGGTCTCTTGTCCCATGACAGATTAAGATTAGGATAGATTAAGCCACGCTTAGGAGTGGGTCTGGATTTCTGTCCTTTCCGTTTTTGTTTCTTTGGACCTAAATTGTCCTACAAATAGGGTTTTCCATGTTCAACTAGTTAGGTGTTTGGGGTCTTTGCGTCCTTCGGTGTGCACTGCTGGAAGTAGCCACTGGGAACACGTTCTCTAAAACCTCCGTTTTTACAAAGCTTATCACTTGTTTTGTGGAAGAGCACAGGGGTATGGCAGACTAAACTTGCTAGAACTGTGTTCACAGAAGCCTCTCCTTTCTGAGGAGAGGCCTGTATGCCTCTCTACGTGCAGAATGGATGGGTTCTATTGTATTCTGGGTCTGTGCTGAAAATCAGGGTTCTTAGGCCTCTTGGTAGATTTGCTCTGTTATTTGGTACATGCAACTTTGTGATTTTTATTTACTTGGTAAGTTATATTTGTAAAGAACCATGCTTATAATCCTAGCTACTCAGGAGGTTGAGATCTAAGGATTATGGTTCAAAGCCAGCCCAAGCAGAAAAGTCCATGAAACCCTTATCTCCAGAAAACCAGAAGTGGTCCTGTGGCTCAAAGTGGTAGAGCTCTAGCCTTGAGAAAAAAGGTTCAGGGACAGTGTCCAGGCTCTGAATTCAAGCCCCACCACCAAACAACAACAAAAGAATTGTTTGTCTTCCTTGACCTTCGTGTGGTGGTTTGTTGAGCCTGGGGGGGGGGGGGACAGGTGTGCGGCTCTGTGGTTTGGGTGTCATCTTGGTTAGCTGTTGAGAGCTTCCTTTCTGTGAATGGTCGAGCCCTCTCGCGGTAGGCTGGTCCTCTCCGGGGCTAGGCCCCACGTCTGGTGTTTCCATCTTGGGGCCACTTGCCTTCCTCCACGGGAGTCTGGAGGAGGGTGACTCCCTCTGGCTCCCAGCCCCTCCCCTCCCCCCCCCCCCCCCCCCCCGTGCTCTGGAGCGCCCGCACAGCCTTTCCGCGTGCAGCCCAGTGCTCGGGGTACTTCCCTCTGACACCCAAATGCTTTTGTTTGGCCTTGGGAAGACCAGCCGCAGCGCCTTCCAGTGCCTGCAGAAGTTCCAGCAGCACAACCCAGCGCTGAAACGCAGGGAGTGGACCGAGGAGGAGGACCGCATGCTCACCCAGCTGGTCCAGGAGATGCGCGTTGGGGGCCACGTCCCGTACCGTAGAAGTGAGCACCGGCCCCCGGGCTGCCTCCCCGTCCCACCCCAGCACCCGAGCTTAGGGGTTGGCAGAGAAGAAGGGAGGGTCCCGTTGTCCTTGGCTCTCCTCCCAGCGACTCCGGGATGGGCCCTCTGCACAGGATACCTGTGCACGCTCCCACGCGCCCTCTCCTTCCCCAGTTGTCTACTACATGGAAGGGAGAGACTCCGTGCAGCTCATCTACCGCTGGACCAAGAGCTTGGATCCCAACCTGAAGAAGGGGTTCTGGGCCCCCGAGGAAGATGCCGTGAGTGTGCGGGACCTGCGGGGGGCTCCCCAGGAAGCTTGCCTGGCACGTCCCAGGTGGCTGCTTGCCTGCAGGGTCCCCACAGGGTAAGGGGGTGCAGCCGTGCCCTCAGAGGTACCAAATGTGTGTCCCTTCCTGCAGAAGCTGCTTCAAGCCGTCGCCAAGTATGGGGAGCAGGACTGGTTTAAAATCCGTGAAGAGGTGCCAGGCAGGAGCGACGCGCAGTGCCGGGACCGGTGAGCCCCGCAGCCCGGGAAGGCGGGGAGGCCTCTGGGGTGGCGCCAGGGAGCCAAGGCCAGGAGGTGACCGCCGCTCGGGGGTGCGCAGTCCTAGGAGAGGTGGCTGTCGGGCTTCCTGTACCAGGGCTGAGCCGCTGGGGAAGCAGGAGAAGTCCAGACTTTCCTCCTTGAGTTACTTGTCCAGAGGTCAGATCCTGGCGGCTCCCCGGCCCCCACTGGCAGCAGCTCCTTCTCAGGTCTTTCTTGGCACCTTAGGGTATAGCTCACATACTATGCCCCATTACTTGAAGCCCTTTGGATTACTTCAGGAAGAAATCCCCCTGAACAGCACTGCGCCCGGTTAAGTCTGAGAAAGCCCTTCCACAGACTTGCCGCAAATGGCCACTGAGCACTTGAGAAGATGCTCCCAGTGAGTCATTCCCGAGACCTCCGTGCGGTGCCACGCGCACCCGGACCGCACAGCAGGGGAGGTCGGAACCATCGCGCACCTGGCCGGGGCGTAGTGTCACACGGTCTCTGTGGGGAACCGCAGCAGTTCCTAAGCACGTTAAAAATAGAACCGGGCCCAAAGCATCAAGGGATAAGAAACCCAAAAAGGTTGAAAGTGGGAGCCAAACATTACTTTTACAAGAATGTTCAGAGCAGCGTCACTAGTGAAGTAAAGAGAAAAAGATGTACTTGAATGTTAGTGTAGCTTTAGAAAGGAAGGACGTGCCAAATGACCCTGCGCTAACCTTGAGAGCATTCTGAGCACCCTGGTGTCAAGTGTTTGTTTTGGAGTTTTAATTTTGGTGATGGTGCCAGTGTTTGAACTCACGGCCTCACACTAGCTCAGTGGATACTTTACCACTTGGGCCAAACCCCTGGCCTACTCGTACAGGTTGTTGTTGTTGTTGTTTGTTTTTGCCAGTCCTGGGGCCTTGGACTCGGGGCCTGAGCACTGTCCCAGGCTTCTTTTTGCTCAAGGCTAGCACTCTGCCTCTTGAGCCACAGCGCCACTTCTGGCTTTTTCTGTGTATGTGGTGCTGGGGAATCGAACCCAGGGCTTCGTGCATGCGAGGCCAGCACTCTACCATTAAGCCACATTCCCAGCCCTTGTACACTTTTTTTTTTTTTTTTTTTCCCAGTCCTGGGGCTTGGACTCAGGGCCTGAGCACTGTCCCTGGCTTCTTTTTACTCAAGGCTAGCACTCTGCCACTTGAGCCACAGTGCCACTTCTGGCCATTTTCTGTATATGTGGTGCTGGGGAATTGAACCCAGGGCCTCATGTATACGAGGCAAGCTCTCTTGCCACTAGGCCATATCCCCAGCCCCCTGTACACTTTTTTTTATAGAGAATAAATGTTTAGATTTCCAGGCGTTTCCCTAGGAGTGAGATCGTTAGGTCTTATGTTTTGCTCCTTGAGGAACTGCCAGGCTTTAGGCAAAGTATCTCGCCCATTCTGTGTGTGCTAGATCACACACGTGTGAGCTTCCCATGTCCGCGCCAACACTTGGTGGCTTCTGTCCTCATCACCATGGCCTGTCTGGTTTGTCAAGCCATATCTCATAGTGGCTTTGAATTGCACTTCCCTGGGGGCTAACTTTGCTTGTGTATGTTGCAGGTAGAGATCGATATAGATACATAGATACACGCCTATATCCATCCCCTCCGTCAGAAAAAATGTCCATTCAAATCTTTTGCCTATTTTTAAATTACTTGTCTTTGTTTTTGTTTCTTATGATTTTGTCTTATTGGAGGGAAGGGCTGAGACAGGGTCTCACTATGTAACCCAGGCTGTTCTCAAACTCTTCATGCTCCTGCGTGTGAGATTATGAGTGTGTGCTACCATGCCTGGGTGGTCTTCGTATTAGCTTGTAAGAGTTCCTCATACAGCCCCTTGCCAGGCCCCTTATCAGATAGCTGCTTGACAAGTAGCTCCCAGGCTGTAGCTTCTCTTCCTATTTACTTTTTATTTTTTGCAGTACTGAGGTTTGGATTCAAGGCCTCCAAGTAGATCTACAATCTGCCCCTTGAACTATGTGTCCAGTTCTCTTTAGTTAATATTTAGGTAGGGTCTAAAGCTGGCCTTGGACTGGGATCTCCCTTCAGCCTCCTGCATTGCATTGCTGGAGTGATAGGCTTGTACCAGCACTCCTGGCTTACTTGCTGAGATGTGGGGTTTGCCCGCTTTTTACCAAGTCTGGCTTGAACCACAGTCCTTGCAGTCTCCGCCTCCTGTGTGGCTGGATTAGAAGCCACTATACCCAACCATCATCTTATTTGGTGGGGTCTTTTGAAGCTCGAAGTATTGGGTTTTGGTGAAGTTCATCTTTACACTTCTTGTGCCTTTGATGTCATGCCTAAGACGTCATTGGGGAGCTAGGAGACCAAAATATTCCTTTTTTCCACATTACTCTTAGCTATCTCAGAAGATTACATTTCAGCTTGAAGAAGGGACGATGGGATGCAAAAGAAGAGGAACAGTTAATTGAATTAATAGAGAAATATGGTGTTGGTGAGTTGTGGAGGTGTTTGCCCATCTCCATCCCCTGGCTTCAGTCCCTTTGAGGGCCTACAGCCACATTAGAGACCCAGAGTTTGTACCAACCCCAGGCTGCACCCCGAGACCGCTGTGACGTGACAGCGGGCCTCCCTGTTGGAATTTACTTTGCTGTCGCTTTAGGGGGTATGTATGGAACCCAGGATCTCAGGCACGCCAAGCCAGTGCTATACCACTGAGCGGCACCTCTCTGCCCCCATGACAAATCAATACCAGTTCTGTGTGGGAAACTGGGAGGTGCAGGTGCACAGGAGGAAGTGGGGTGGCCCGCCTCCTCCCGCAGAAGCCCACTGGGGAGAGCTACAGGACCTGTGTGCACACGGTCCCTTCTCTCCTCCCCGCCTGCCGCCGTGGCCCCCACACTCCTGCTCCCGGGGAGGAGCGCGTCTCCCCACAGACGTGGAGCATTTCCTCGGTTTTGCTGTGGAGTTGGAATGAGCTCATTCCAACTGTGGCTCACGCTCACAGCCCTAGCTACTCAGGATCTGAGATCTGAGGACCGCAGTGGAAGCTTGCCCCAGGCAGGAAAGTCCGTGACACTCTGGTCTCCAGTTTACCACCAAAAAGCCAGAAGTGCGTCTGTGGCTGAAGTGGTAGAGCACTAGCTTTGAGCAAAAAAGCTCAAGGGCAGAAGCCAGTCCTTGAATTAAAAAGAAAAAAACAAAACTTGCTTACGTCAGCAATATCTGCTTAGACTAAGCCTAGTTGTGGTGTTGCCTGGTTCAAGACACGAATCAGAGAGAGAGTTCCTTCCCCCCTTGGCCTTCTGCAGCATAAACACAGGTGTTGCTGTCAGTCCCGTGGCCCCCTCTGAAAGGAACATACATCGCTACAAGTGGCTTGAATTCTGTGTGTGGTCTGGTTTGGATGACCATGTTAAGAACTTGTGGGCAAGTTTTCCTTCCTGGTTGTGTTTTCCAGAACTTTGCTGAAGAGCTGGTCATCCCAAGATGCAGGGCATCCGCATCAGTGACCCGGGCTCTTGCTGGGCGTGGGGGGCGGGTTGTGGGTGCTGAAGGCCCTGCCTTGTCCCGAAGGCTGCATGCCCCGCCCCGGCTGATAAGCCTGGTCTAAGGGAGCAGCGCGAAGCAGGTCCCCTGTGGTTTTGCCTTCGTAGGTCACTGGGCGAAAATTGCTTCTGAACTCCCCCATCGATCAGGTTCCCAGTGTCTGAGCAAGTGGAAAATCATGGTTGGGGTAAGACATTTGTTCCCTTCTGGAGCTTTTCTGGAAGTGGGGAGGCCCATCCCTGGGGAGCCATTGGGGCATCCTGATGGGGCAGCAGGAGGGAGGCGGGGTGCGGTTTCTTCCGGAGGCCACAGGCAGAGCCCTGCCGGGAGCAGCACCCTCTCCCCTGGCAGCGTAGCGTCCCTGCCGGGCTCCCCCCGAGGCTGGCCGGCAGCCTGCCGTCCTTTGTCCTGGGTTAGCTGTGGCCTCCACGCAGCCCTTTTTTCCTCGCAGAGGAAGCGGAGTCTCCGCAGGCGGCGGCGGAGGCCCCGTCGCAGGGCCCGCTGGAGCTCCAGCAGCAGCAGTGGCGGCGGCAGTGAGGACAGCGCTGACAGCAGCACCAGCAGCAGCAGCAGCAGCAGCAGCAGCAGCAGCAGCGAGAGCTCGGAGGCGGAGCTGGAAGAGTCCCAGGGGCGGGGCGGGGCGCTGTTGCCCCCACAGTACACAGTACCAGACATTGACCTGTGGGTTCCTGCAAGGCCACGTGCCAGCCAGCCACACAGAGAAGGTGCCGCCGCCCCTGCCGCCGCCGTCTCCGAGGGCTCTGATGCCGCCCCCGCTCGCCCCCAGGACGTCCCCACCGCTGCTCCTGCCGGGGAGCCGTCTTCCAGGGTACACGGCACCATCCTGAGAGGCACCCAGGACCCACACCCACCAGACACTCGCCCCGCAAGCGCGGAGGAGCCGGCCTGCAAGGTGGGTCCCCCAGGCACCCCGGGATGCCGGCAGGGGAGAAGACGCTCCGGTACAGCCTGGCGGCTCGCTGGCAAGCGCGGCTCCGGCTGGCGTCAGCAGGGCCCGGTGGCGGGAAGCCGCTGGAGGCCGGCAGCCAACGCGGGCCGTCCCAGCTCCTCGCGTTCAAGTCACAAGCGGTGCTGCGTCGGGACAGGGCTGAGCGGGCGCCTGGATTTGCGGGCATTTTAAGAATTATTTTTTCTCAGCCGTCACTAGTTAGATCTCCTTAGGGTCGTATGGTATTCCCGTCACTCACCCCCCATCACTTTCCTTCATTCCCCGAAAGACCCAGCCAGATTCTGTCTTGCCGTGCTGTGCTTAGGTGAAAGTGGTACGTACGCTTCCACATCGTTTGAAGGAAAGTCTGAGTGGCCTCAGCCCCAGGTGGAGGGAGGGCGGGAGGGGGCCGTGGAGAGGCTGTCCACGCGCACACAGCCTGCAGGTGGCTGCCCGTCCCTGTCTTGAGTTTTTCGTTTTGTTGGTGGTGGTTCTAATGGATAAACCAGTCAGTTCCTGTGCTGATGACGAACACTTTGATGTAATCTTTAACATTTTTATTGTGATGCACAGAGGGCTCAGGGTTACATAAGTCAGATGATGAGTCCATTTCCTTTTGGACAGTGTCAATCCCTCATTCTCTCCCAGTGTTCCCTTCCTCTCTCCCCCCGCCCCCGTCTTCAGAATGTTGGGGTCCTGGGTGGGGGTACAGCTCCGTCTGGAGCAGCAGCGTGGTCTTCTGGGGGCCGCGGAGGGAAGCCGCAGCTCTGCAGACACGCAGCGCGCCTCCTGCGGCCTTGGCTGCTCGGTGGACCCGGGGCCTCGCCCAGAACAGAGCTACCAAGGGCCCGGGGAACGTAGAGCATTCACGAGCCAGGCTTTGGGGCCCCGCCGCCTTCCTCAGGGCCGGCCCGCCCGGGCGCCTCTCGCCTTCCCGGCAGCCAGCAGCCCCACGGCGTGCGCTTTGTTGTTTAGACAGGGAAGGCCGTGTGGAGGCTCAGACAGGAGGCCCGGGAGCCGCTCCCCATGCCCGGCCTCGCCCTCCTCGTCAGAACAGGCCACGGGTGCAGACGCCCCCAGAGACGGCGCTTAGGTGCTGAGGACCCGCAGGGCTGCCTGGAGCCACACACCGGGGAGGGTCTGAGCCCACGTGCACGCACACACGCACACCCCACCCCGATCCCAAGGACCCTTCCCGTCCGTCCCGTCCTACGTTGAGGGACGTCCCGCAGGGTCCGTGCTGGCCTCCAGTGCGTGGGACTGGGACTAGCCTAGGCCCCTTGGCACCTTGGCCTGTCCAGGAACCGAGGTAGCCTTTCTCCTTGCAGCAGGAAAGACAGAGGCAGCCAGCCCTGCCCGCCTCGCCCCCAGGGCCTGGCCCTGGAGACCGCATGGACGCGTCGCACCTCAAGAGGCTGTGGCAGCAGCGCCGGAGACACGCGCTACGCCAGAGGCTCCTGGAGCGCAAGCTTCTGCTGGCTGTGACGCCCTGGGTGGGTGACAACGCCCTGCCCTGCACACAGGCTTCCCGGAGGGCCGGGGCCGTGCAGACTCACGGTACTACCCAGGCTCCTTGGGGGTCTACGGCCGGGGGTGGGGGGGTGGGGGGGCGGGGGAGGGACAGGAGCCAGAGCACCTCCCGGTGGCAGGGTGGTCGTTGGAGACCATCTCCAGAAGCGTTTGAGGGGTGGGGCACGCGAGGGCCGGCTCCTCCGAGCCAGAGGCACCGGGGCCCACCGGGGTTCTGAGGAGGGGCACGTGGGCTCTGCCGAGCCCCTCTCTGCCCCTGCCAAGCAAGGGCAGCTGGAGGTGGTGAGCAGCTGCCCCTCAGAGCAGCTGGCCTGCGGACCCTGCCGCCGCCCCCCCCCCCCGGGCTCTGGGAGGGAGAGCTGCGCCGCGGGGGCGGCTCTCCATGCGCCCTTGTCCCCCAGCCGATGGCATCAGGATGAAGTTGGAGCATGCGCGCCTAGCCAGCACCCCGGTGTTCACGCTGTTTATCCAGGTGAGCTGCGCACGGTTCTTCCAGTTCCACGCCGCAGGGAGCTTTTGAGCCGTGAAAACACGCCAGCAGGCTGGCGTGGAAGGCTTAGTGTGGTCGGTCAGCGTCGCTGCCCCCATGGGGTACGGGGTGGCCTCTGGCCCCCGGTTGAGGTGGAGGCTGAAGAGGGGTCGGTGTGGGAGCCAGGCTGCACTGTGGTCAGGGCGGGGGCCGTGGAGGCTCCTAGTCCACGCTGCGGGGGGGGGGGGGGGGGTTGCCCGGGCGCCGGCCGCAGCTGCTTTGGATCTGCCGCGCGTGCACAGCCGTTGCTGGGGCTCCCTCTATCCCATGGGACACCTGGGCTCTGGGTGGGGCCGGAGCAGGGGCCAGGCAGCTCTTACCCCCCCACCCCACGCCCCTCAGCTGCTACAGATCGACACTGCAGGCTGCATGGAGGTGGTTCGAGAGAGGAAGGCCCGGCCTCTTCCAGCACGCCAGCCCGGAGCCCCAGCTCCACTGCAGGTAGCGGGTGATGGGGCGACAGAGGCCAGGGCAAGGCAGGCACCCCACAGCCCCTTGGAAGTGTGGGCCCATCCCCCACAGCGGCCTGGGCTCTGCCCGGCTCAGGCCCTCCAGGAGGCACCTGAGGCCGGGGCGGGCAGGACGCAGTTCAGCCGTGGGCACCACGAGTTCAGCCCGCAGGAGGCCTCACCCCAGGGCCCTGTTTCCTGGAGCACAGCGAAATGGTGTCGCTAATTTGAGGATCACGTTCCGCTCTGGTGCCCGTGGGCCGCCCGCCCCGCGTCGCCTTGGCCAGCCAGTGAGGTCTGGACAGGCGTCGGCAGCGTGGGTGGTGCCCGGAGACCACAGCTGCCTCTCCAGATGGGCTGTCCTGGGGGACCGCGGCAGCAGCAGCCCCCGAGCTCTGCGCAGGAACGTGGAGAGGCCGAGGGGAGCGCCTGGCGGGCGCCTCACGCACCCCAACTCCCCTCTTCTTTCTTCCCTAGGAGCCCTCCAGTGTCCAGAGCACCCCAGGTACCAGCGCGCCGTGGGTGTCTGAGTGGCGGGGAAGGCCCCCGGCGCCCTGCCTGTCTGGAGGAGCCCGGAGCGGCTTGGGCTCCCCCTGCTGGCAGCCGCTGTGCCTCGCGCCACACTGAGCAGAGATCAGTGAGGCCGCGCTGTCCTGGTTTTGAAGACGCTTGAGGGTTAGGGCCAGTTGTAAGCTGCTGGCCCCACAGGCGAGGCTGCCCAGCTCGTGGGCTACCGCGGTGTTTTAGCTCACGAGGTGGGAGACCTGGGACCGGGTGGCTGGAGCCCCTCTTGGCCTCTGGTCAGAGCCAGGACCCGGGCCTCGTATCCAGCAGCTGCCCACACGTAGCTTCCTCGCGTGCCTGGGGCTCGCCACTCAGCGGCTGTCTGTCCTTCCACAGGCCGCCTCTTGCCAGCCGTGCCACCTCAGAGCACTGCACAGAACACCAGCCACGTGGGGCACGCGGGGCTGGGGTCCCGCCGCCCCGAGCCTGCCGCGTCCCCCGTGCCCGCGCCCGCCCCCTGGGGCCCCCGGCCCAAGCCCAAGACAGTGTCTGAGCTGCTACGAGAGAAGCGGCTCCGGGAGTCCCGGGCCAGGAAGGCCGCCCAGGGCCCCGTGGTGCTCCAGCCCCAGCTGCTGGTTTCCTCGCCCGTGGTCCTGCAGCCCCCTCTGCCAGCAGCCGCCCAGGGGCCCCCGGCCACGTGCCTGACCATCGCAAACCCGGCGCTGTCTGGGCCTGGGACCCCTCTGGTGGCCAGTGCGAGCCCTTCTGGCTCCTGGCAGGAGGCTGGGGCTTCAGCCAAGGGTGAGAGGCCTGCTAGCCTTCCGGCCGGGTCCCTTGCCCCTGCCCTCCCAGGAGCCCAGGGCACAGCCCCTGCTGCCTGCAGCCCGCCTGCCCCGGGCCCCAGTCCAGGCCCTGTGAGCGGTCCTCCAGGCAATCCGGGCCCGCCCCGGGCCCCTGCCGCATCCCAGGAGCAGAGCCTGCCCAGAGTCCTGCCTCTCTTCCCCGCCGTCCCTAGCCCTGCTCCGCCCCTCAGCCTGCCGCCCCAGGGTGGAGCTCCCCTGCCCGCCAGCCTGCCCCTGCCAGTCACCTGGGTGCTCACAGCACAGGGCTGCTCCCTGTGCCCGTGCCAGCCGTGATCGGCGTTTCCAGGCCAGCGGCCACCCCCGACCCTGCAGGGCTGCCGGCCACACTGCCGCCGCCTCCTGCAGAAACCCCGTCCCCGTCCCCGGCCAGTGCCGACACGGAGCCAGCCACGTCCTCTGGAACACTCCCCCCGGCGGGCCCCCCATCCCAGGGCCCAGCCACAGAACGCGATCCTCGCCCAGCCCCCGGAGTGGCCCAGGTGGCCCGCGAGGCGTCAGTGTCCAGAGCAAGCGCTCCGGCTGGCCACACGGGAGCAGAGCCCCCCAGGCCGAGCCCCCCGCCGGCCCATAGCGCCCCCGGCTGCAGGCGAGAGCCGGGGGGGACACCAGGGAAAGCCTCGGGGTCCCTGGAGCTCAGAGGGCCTCCGAGCCCGGAGAGGCCCGAGAAGGGCGCCCTGGACCTGGGCCTGCTCTCTCAGGAGAGTGAGGCTGCCGCGCGGAAGTGGCTGAGGGGCCCGCGAGGGGCCCGCGTGCCCCAGCTGGAGAGCAGGCTGCCCTACCAGCCCCCCCGCCCTGTGCAACCTGCGCGTGCTGGCCAGCCTGCTGCTCCAAAAGAAGGCCCTGGAGCGCAGGGCCGCCTCCCTGCTGACCCGGGGGCCGGCGCGGGCCGGAGCCGAGCCCGAAGCCGGAGCCGTGCAGGCCTCCCTGGGCCTGGTGCGGAGGCGGCTCCAGGACAACCCAGCCTACCTCCTGCTGAAGACGCGGTTCCTGGCGGCCCTGGCTCTCCCCGCGCTGCTGGCCACCCTGCCTCCCCGCGGCGTTCCCACCACCCTGTCGCTGGCCACAGGGGTGGACCTGGAGAGTGACGAGGACCCAGGGCAGCTGGAGGGCGAGGACGCGGCCGGGAGCCCCGCCCAGGTAAGGGCAGAGAGAGGCCCACTTCCCCTGCGGCAGCCCGGGGCTGGCCAGTGGGAGCTGGGGCGGGGAAGTTGCCCGGCAGGGCCGCCTGTGGGTTTCACGAGAGGGAAGCTCACCCAGCCCACCGGCACTGGGGCCTCCACACGGAAGCCACTGTGGTGCGCTGTGGGCAGAGGGCAGCTCACCGGGGGGGCCGGGTCTCCCCCACACGCTGTCCCTGAGCTGCGGCAGTGTTCTCCCAGGCGTGTCTCGGACTCCCTGAGAGTTAGCTGAGATGGGTTGGCAGTGTGAACCTTGGAGCAGAAAAGGTATGGGACTGCGTCCCTGCCGTTCCCCAGGCCTTGTGCCAGCCCGAGGGGCGGTGTAGGCCCTGTGTAGGGGTGAGGTGGGAGCGGGGGATGCCCAGGGTTTGTCTGCCCTTCTGTTCTGGATGGAGGCTGGCTGACCCGCCATGGAGTCCTCGGGCTGAAGAGCCAGAAGCCAGCCACCCCAGAAGGAGGCAACTTGGGGACCGAGAGGCCCTCCGCCAGGCACTGCTTAGGGGCTCGCAGGCCCCCTTGTGAGAAGGGGCACTGTCAGTCCCCGTCACTCCGTGGCTCCGCTCATGTCCTAGACAAGGACAGAGAACGGCACATTCAGAGTTGGAGTTGGGGGCTGGGGATATGGCCTAGTGGCGAGAGAGCTTGCCTCGTATACATGAGGCCCTGGGTTCGATTCCCCAGCACCACATATACAGAAAATGGCCAGAAGTGGCGCTGTGGCTCAAGTGGCAGAGTGCTAGCCTTGAGCAAAAAGAAGCCAGGGACAGTGCTCAGGTCCTGAGTTCAAGCCCAGGACTGGCCAAAAAAACAAAACAAACAAACAGAGCTGGAGTTGGGAGTCACTGTGTCCCCATGGCTTTCGCCCTGCCCACTGTGGCTGGCGGTCGCTCTTACCTGGGTCTTTGTTTCAGGGGTCCCCAAACCCTGGCAAGGCCTCCGCCCCTTCCCAGCCGGATGCGTCTGATGACCTCGATGTGCTCAGGACGCGTCGCGCCCGTCATGTCCGGAAGCGGAGGCGGTTGCTCTGAGCCGCAGGTGGGTGCTCGGCGATGGTGCCGCCCTCTACCCGTCACCCTGCCCCAGAAGCACGTGAGCTGGGCCGGGTGTGGTCAGGTGGAGGCTGAGCCCGGGGAGGCAAGCCCAGACGGGTGGGCACCCTCCAGGGAAATGTGCCCTATCCCAGGTGCCAAGGGGCTTCTTAAGCGGCCCTCTGCCTCAGGCCCTAGCAGCGCAGCTCTGCCTGGCACTCCTCATCCAGTTATGGCGCTCATCCCCTCTCTCCACTGGGGTCTCTGCTCCTCACAAACACCCTCCCTGACTTCCAAAGGCGCCTCCCAGCCCTCTGTCTACACTGCGGTCACACACACACAGTCCGTCTACCTGCTGACTGCAGGCCTGTGGCGAGCAGGCTTTGGTTGCTCTTGCTGCTGGTCCCAGGGCCAGGGCAGCAGGTGCCGGGTGGCCCTGGCGTGTGCAGATTGAGACAAACAGGTCTAGAGTAGGTAGTGCAGACTTGGCGGAAGCACCAGGGACGCCGGGACTTGGGCCGTCGGCCTCTGTACAGCTCACTCTGAGCTTCAGTACCTGTCCTCACAGTGTGGTGCCGCCGTGCTTCCTGCCTGTCCACACTGCCAGTGGGGTTGTCTGAGTGTGCCCTGGGGTCTGGGTACCCCCGATGGCACATCCCTGCGTTTCAGGACGAGGACTCTCAGCCCGAAGCCCAGGGCCCACGCCTGCCCAGGGCCCGTCGCAGCGCGGGAAGAAGCGGCCGGAGCCCGGGAAGCTGATGGCCCGCCCGCAGTCCGAAATGGGAGCGAGACCCCAGCGAGCAAGACGCAGCCGGCCTGCTGCCTGGGTGCCAGTGCACGTGTTGGAATAAATACCCTATTTTTTTAATTAAAAAGCAAGATGGACTTTTGTGGTTTTGTTGTCTTAAAGAGTGGAGCAGACAGCTCTGGGTACGTGCGGTGCCAGCTGGCTCAGCTCCCGGGTCGTCCGAGCCCCCCTGGGCCGCGCCAGAAGAGAGTGGGGGTGCAGCTTTTCTCTGTTTGGGGAGCACAGGTTGTGGCCCTGGGGTCATAACCCCAGCAGGCGCTCAGGCCCGTGACTCTCCTGTGGGCTTCTGTTGCATGCTTCCTCTTTCTGCTACTGAAAGGGTAAAAGGACAGGCATGCCCCCCAACCCGGAATTTTTGGAGGTTTTGTGCTACTTAATTTTAGTACCTCCCCTCCCCCCCCAGCTTGAACTTGAACATAGGTTTAAGAAATGGTAGAAATCATCACAAAGGAGTTTATTTTGGTGGGTGGAGCTGTTGATGCGGTAAGCAAGGCCTGGACCCCTTGCGCCCCGTCCTGCGGGGCCGGGTACTATATATAGCTCAGGCCAAGGGGCGGCCCAGGCGCGGGGGGGGGGGGGTGTCCCAGTCCTAGCCTGAGAGTACCACGTTCTCACCGTCGTGAGTGAAATGTTTAGGTTTTATCTTTTTTAAAAAGCTTAGTAGTGTACAAAGGAGTATTCAAGGAAGCAGTATGAATGCAATCTATCTTGTTGGGGGTTTCTTCTTCTTTTTCTGGTCCTAGAGCTTGGACTCAGGGCCTGGGTGCCGTCCCTGAGCTCTTTTGCTCAAGGCTAGTGCTCTTCCACTTTGAGCCCCAGTGCCACTTCTGGATTTCTGATAGTTAATTGAAGATAAGAGTCTCACAGACTTTCCTTGCCTAGGCTGGCTTTGAACCACAATCCTCAGATCTCAGCTTCCTGAGTAAGCTAGGATTACCTATGTGTGCCACCAGTACATGGCTGAATTTTCTTAGCTTAAATTTTTTTTTTTTTTGCCAGTCCTGAGCCTTGAACTCAGGGCCTGAGCACTGTCCCTGGCTTCCTTTTGCTCAAGGCTAGCACTCTGCCACCTGAGCCACAGCGCCACTTCTGGCCATTTTCTATATATGTGGTGCTGGGGAATTGAACCCAGGGCCTCATGTATACAAGGCGAGCACTCTTGCCACTAGGCCACATCCCCAGCCCCAGTACTAGAATTTTAAACTCAGGCCCTGCCACTTGAGCCACACTCCTGGCCCTTTGTGCTTGACTTACCCCCTCTTCTTCCATTTTTACTCAGGGTCGGCCATGGACCACAGGGCTGGGCCTGTTCTTGAGAACACACGAAACGATCCCTGTTCCTATCCCGGGCCAAGCACTGGGTTGGGGGTCTGGCTCCCTGCCTGTGAGTTGACCTAGGCAGGGCATGGGCCGAGCTCCCCAAGGGTCTCGGATGACCTCTGTGGATGACCCCTGCCTTTGCCTCGCAGAGGCCGGAAAGAGGGTCTGGATGTCACCGAGGGTCAGAGCAAGGGAGCGGTCGCAGCCGGTCAGGGCCAGCTTCCCGCCCTTCCCTCCCCACCCCGCCGCCTCCATGGCTGTTGCCTCAGCCCAGCCGGGCAGACCGGTGGCGGCGCGGTTCGACCCGCTCTGCGGGCTGAGGTGGGGCGGCCTGGGGTTTCCCACACCCACGGTGGACACGGGACTCCAGGGCTGCCGGCGTGGCTGCTCTGAACTCTGCCCGCTGGGACCCCTGTAGGCTGGGCCGTGGCCATGGCCCGATCCTGCACGGCGGTGTCCAGAGGACGGGCGACTTGAGCGTCACGGAGCGCTCTTGGGGAGGCTTCTCCGGACGCCGGGCGGGGCGGAGGGCATGCTGACTGACCGCCTCCAGCTTCACGAGGACCTCGGCCCCGCCCGCAAGGCTGGGTATCCAGGACGCCGGCCGCCCCGGGACGGCAGGTGGGGAGGACGCCTGCGCTCCCCACAGGATTTCCACTTCCCTCTGCCCGGCCCCAGGGCCTCCCTCCCCGGGCGAATCAGAAAGCAGGCCAGCGAGGACTGTCCCCTTGTGGGAGGACCGCGGCCTCTGTGGCTCACCGAGCCGTCAGAAGTGCAGCGCTCCCTCGCAGGCCCCGCCCTCCTCCAGCCGCGGCCAGCAGCCTCTCCACTCTCCACGGGCCCAGCTACATCCTCCCGGCGGAGGCGGCTCCGGGACCCTCGAGGTAGGCTCCTGGGGGTGTCCCCTGGGTGAGGGTCCGGCGGAGCCGTGGCTCCCGAGCCCCAGCGCTCGGTGGAGCTTAGGCGCTAGAGGTCCTTGCTCGTGTCCAGGGGGCGGGAACGGGCATGGAAGCCCGGTGTGGGGCCGTGGAGATGTGGCCCCTGGGCTGCTGGCTGGATGCCGCCGGTGCCAGGGGAAGCTGGGAAACCCTCCAGAACAAGCCGTCGGGGACGGGGTCTCCCCAGCTGGGGACGGGGGGCCCGGGGGGCCCTGGGGGCCGCCCCCGCCGCAGAGGCCCTGCGGCACGGCTCCCGCCGCCCCCGCTGCCGCCCGAGGCTGCCCCTGTGCACGCGGGCAGAGCGCGGCGGGCGATGCCCGCGGGGGTGGACCCCGTCCTCCAGAGCCGCCGAGGGCCCCCCGGCCCGAGGCCGGGGCCAGGGGCCGCCTCTGAGGCACGGGAGCCCAGGGAGCCCTGGCGCCCGGCGCTGAGAAGGAGCCCGCGGCAGCTGTGCCAGGCTGCGGGCAGCACTGCCCTCCCCCTCCCCTCCCCTCCCCTCCCCTCCGCTCCCCTCCCCTGGCCTCCCCGTGTCGGGGCCTGTTTGGGGGTGACAGCGAGCACAGAAGCCGCCCCAGGCTGTTGCATCACCAGCTGGTGAAGGACTCGGGGCCTGGCGAGGAATGAGGAAGCCCGGCGCGTGTGTGGGGTCAGCGGGGTCCCGGGCCCGCCCCGCTCCCCGCCCTCGGAGGACGGTCGAGCGAGTCTCGGCCTAGGGGCACCCCAGAGGTGGCAGGAAGAAGAGGGTTCGGGGAAGGGGCGGGGGGGGGGGTTGCCCTGGAGCCGAGGAGGCGAGGCCGAGTCCCGGGCCGGGGGGCGGGGGGCGGGCCGGGCGGGAGGGAGGGCGGCGTCCCACCCCGGCCGTTCCCCCCAGCCCCGCCGGCGGCGTGAGGGCATGTCGGACTACGAGAACGACGACGCGTGCTGGGGCGCCCTGGAGAGCTTCCGCGTGAAGCTGGTCTCCGTCATCGAACCCCTCGCGCATCACGCCCTACCTGCGCCAGTGCAAGGTGCTCAACCCCGACGACGAGGAGCAGGTGCTCAGCGACCCCAACCTGGTCATCCGCAAGCGGAAAGTCGGTGAGGCCCCCGTCCCCGGGCTCGGGGGCGCGGCCCGCGCGGCCCCTCCGGCCCCGGCCCCGCCTGGCCTCCGTCCCGGGCGTGGGGCCCGCTTCCGGTCTGCTCGGTGCCGCTGAGGGCCGCACAGTGGGCTCCCACCTCGGCGGAGACCCCCCGAAGGACCGCGGGGGTGGCCGGGGCGCACTGTGTCCTCGGCGCCGTGAGACCGCGGGGCGCCTCGTCCACCCCCCCCCATCTCTCCACCAGGCCGGGCCCCTGCAGGAGGGAGCCTGGGGCTCCCGCCGCCCCACGGCCTCCGCAGGCCCCCGTGGCCCCCCGCCCACCCAGCCCCCCCCTGTGCCCGCCAGGCGCGCTCTTGGACATCCTGCAGCGCACGGGCCACAAGGGCTATGTGGCCTTCCTCGAGAGCCTGGAGCTCTACTACCCGCAGCTGTACAAGAAGGTCACCGGCAAGGAGCCGGCGCGCGTTCTTCTCCATGAATCATCGGTGAGGGGCGCGCCCAGGGCGGGTGCCCGGGCCAGAGTGGGTCTGCGGGACCCTTAGAAGGTGAAAGGCCCCGGGGTGAGGCCTGCTTGGAGAAGAGGCCGTGAAGGTGCTGTGTGCCGGGGCCGGGGGGGGGGGGGGGCGGCGCCCCTGGTGGGGGCTCCCGCCCGGCCGGACTTCCGGACTTGCTAGGATGCCTGCTGGCCTACGAGGGGAGCGACGGGGTGGGGCCTCCCCTTCACCCCTCCTGAGGCCACCCCGCTCCATACTAGCCTGGGAATACTCAGCCAGCACCGTGTGTGTGTGTGTGTGTGTGTGTGTGTGGTGTGTGTGTGAGAGTCAGTTCTGGAGCTTGTACTCGGGGGCCGGGTGCTCCCCTTTAGTTTTTTTTCTTCAACGCTGATGGCTCCAGCAGTTGGGCCATAGTTCCACCGCTGGCCTGATGCTTAACTGAAGACAGGACTCTCACAGACTTTCCTGCCTGGACTGGCGGGGCTGGCTTTGCACCTCGATCCTCGGATCTCAGCCTCCTGAGTCGGATCACGGGCACGAGCCACTGGAACACCGGCTGGAAGTGGGCTTGACCCCTCCAAAGCCCCTGTGCCCGGGCAGCGTCCTGATCTCCAGCGTGATGGGAGGGACAGGGTCCTGGCCCCGAGCCACGCCCGGTCCCCGCTGACCTCATGGAGGCTCACCATCAATTAGACGCAGAGGGGCAGGCTCCAGGAGGGGCCTGGGGTAAAGGCGGGCCCCTCCGCCTGGGGCAGCCGGGAGGCAGGGGGGGCCGGGAAGGACCCTGGTCCCGGGGGAGCCGTCCCGGCCGGCTGGCCCTCGGCGGGAAGCCCCGCAGGGGCCTCCCTGCCAGGCTGGGACGGGACGAAGGCCAGGGCGGAGGCGGAGGCGGCGGTGGCCCGGGGGCTCTGACTCCCCGCGTCCCCCAGATGCGTCGGGGGAGTCGGGCCTGACGCAGCTGCTGATGACGGAGGTCATGAAGCTGCAGAAGAAGGTTGCAGGAACCTGACGGCCGTGCTGAGCTCCAAGGACGACTTCATCCGGGAGCTGCGCGTGAAGGACAGCCTGCTGCGCACGCACCAGGAGCGCGTGCGGCGGCTCAAGGAGGAGTGCGAGGCGGGCGGCCGCGAGCTCAAGCGCTGCAAGGACGAGAACTACGACCTGGCCATGCGCCTGGCCCGGGTCAGCGAGGAGAAGGGCGCCGCCCTCACGCGGAACCGAGACCTGCAGCTGGAGGCGAGGGAGGGCGCCGGGGCGGCGGGGGGGGGGCGGGTCCACGCGCGCCCTGCCCGCTGACTGTGCCCGCCCCCCCCCCAGGTGGACCGGCTCCGGCACAGCCTCATGAAGGCCGAGGACGACTGCAAGGTGGAGCGCAAGCACACGCTGAAGCTCAGGCACGCCATGGAGCAGCGGCCCAGCCAGGAGCTGCTGTGGGAGCTGCAGCAGGAGAACGGCCTGCTGCAGGCGCGGGTGCAGGAGCTGGAGGCCTCGGCGCAGGTGGGCGGGGGCGGGGTCTCGGGCGAGGGCGGGGTCTCGCGGGTGGAGGCGGGGCCTCGCGGGCGGAGGCGGGGTCCTCGCGGGCGGAGGCGGGGTCTCGCGTGTGGAGGCGGGGCCTCGCGGGCGGAGGCGGGGTCTCATGGGCGAAGGCGGGGTCCCGCGGGCGGAGGCGTGGTCCCGCGGGTTGGGGCGGGGTTCCGTGGGCAGGGGCGGGGTCTCACCGGTGGAGGCGTGGTCCCGTGGGCGGGGGCGGGGTCTCGCAGGTAGGGGCGGGGTCTCACCGGTGGAGGAGGGGTCCCGTGAGGGGGGCGGGGTCCCGCGGGGCAGGGGCGGGGTCTCATGGGCGGAAGGCGGGGTCCCGCGGGTTGGGGCGGGGTTCCGTGGGCGGGGGCGGGGTCTCGCAGGTAGGGGCGGGGTCTCACCGGTGGAGGCCGTGGTCCCGCGGGCGGAGGCGGGGTCTCGCAGGTAGGGGCGGGGTCCCGCGGGCGGAGGCGGGGTCCCGCGGGCGGGGGCGGGGTCGGCCCCTCCAGCCTGGTCCTCTTCGTCTCCTGCAGAAGGGGCGACTGGACAGGAGCAGCCCCTACATCCAGGTCCTGGGAGGAAGACTGGCGCCAGGCGCTGCGGGACCACCAGGAGCAGACCAACACCATCTTCTCCCTACGCAAGGACCTCCGCCAGGCCGAGGCCCTCCGCACCCGGGTACGCGAGCCGGGCCCACCCCACCCGTGCCCTCTGGGCCTGGGAGGCAGGGTGGGGGTCCGCCCCCCGCTTCTGAAGGCATGGCCCTCTCGTGCTAGCCCCCCCCCCCCGCCATCCGTGTCCCCCGGGCCGGTGAGGGCCACCCCTTTGGGCCCACAGTGGCCCTGGGCTCCGGGGAGCCCGGCGTGCCCAGTCCCCGCGGTGGGACAGGAGGGCCTCCGAGTCAGGGGCGCCGCCGGCCACCCTCATGGCCAGGTGCGCAGGGGCAAGTGGGACTGAGCGGCCGCCCCCCGCAGTGCGTGGAGGAGAGGGAGATGTTTGAGCTGCAGTGCCTGGCCTTGCGGAAGGACTCCAGAATGTACAAGGACCGCATCGAGGCCATCCTGCAACAGATGGATGGAGGTGGCCATCGAGAGGGACCAGGTAGGGGCCGCGTGGGGCCCGGGCTGGCCGAGTTCTTCGGGGTGGAACCTAGCACGCCGACACAGGGCTGTGTCCTTCCCCGCTGCTTCCCGGCCGTTCCGCTCGGGAGAGCTGGTGCTTCACCCGGCACTAGAGGTGAGCGGGTAGTGGGCGTCAGGCTTGCCGTTCCGCTCGGGAGAGCCGGTGCTTCACCCGGCACTAGAGATGAGCGGGTAGTGGGCGTCAGGCTTGTATAAAGCACGGGTTCCTGTTGAGCCACGGTTCCACTCCCAGCCTTTGAGTGGTTAACTGGGGGAAAAGAATCTCACTCTCTTGCCTGGGCCGGCTTAGAACCTCAACTCTCCTGTCTTGGCCTCCTGAAAAGCATCAGCTGCCAGCATCTGGCAAAAGTCCCATCCTCCAGTGGGGTTTGGACTCACTCTGTCTCTTGTACCTCGCGTGTTACAAAAGCGTAAGGCCTCATTTTAGATTCTGCGCCCCGACCCCCTTTGTTTCGCTTATACCAGGGCTTGAACTCAGGAAACTTGTACTTGCTTGGCTTGCCTGCCTGGCTGGTGCTCTGTTGCTACGCCAAGTCTCCCACCCTGCTTATTTGCTGGTTATTTTGGAGATGAAGCCTCTCAGGCTATTCTGCCCCAGTTGACCTTTGAACCTTGATCCTTGGATCTCAGTTTCCTGAGTAACTGGAATTGTAGGTAGATGTGAGCTAATGACACCCCACTTAATACTTTTTTTTTTCTTTCGGTGCCAGTCCTGGGGCATGAGCTTTTGCTCACGGCTAGTGCTCTCTCACTTTAGCCACAGCTCCATTTCTGGGTTTTCTGGTAGTTAAACGGAGGTAAGAGTTTCAAAGAGGGGCTGAGAATGTGGCTTAGTGGTGGAGTGCTTGCCTGGCATGCATGCAAAAAATAGACAAAAATTAATTAAGGGGCTGGGAATGTGGCCTAGTGGTAGAGTGCTTGCCTCGTATACATGAAGCCCTGGGTTCGATTCCTCAGCACCACATATATAGAAAAAGCCAGAGTAGTGCTGTGGCTCAAGAAGCCCTGGGTTCGATTCCTCAGCACCACATATATAGAAAAAGCCAGAAGTAGTGCTGTGGCTCAAGTAGTAGAGTGCTAGCCTTGAGCAAAAAGAAGCCAGGGACAGTTGCTCAGGCCCTGAGTTCAAGCCCCAGGACTGGAAAAAAATAATATAAAAAAATAAAAGCCTGAACTCCCTCAAATAAAACATATCTATCTATATCCACATCTATATCTATATCAGCGAGGCTCCAGTGGCTCATGTCTATAATCCTAGCTACTCAGGAGGCTGAGATCTGAGGATCACGGTTTCAAAGCCAGCCCAAGTAGGAAAGTCTGTGGGACTCTTATCTCCATTTAACCACCAGAAAACTGGAAGCAGTGCTGTGGCTCAAAGTGGTAGAGCACTAGGCTTGAGTAGAAGCTCAGAGACAGCGCCCACAGTTCAAGCCCCACGACTGACAAAAAAAGAAGTCTCAAAGACGTTCCTGCTAGGCCTCCGCCTCCTGAGTAGTAGGATTACAGGCATGGCCACTTGACACTCCTGAAAAGCCACTAGCACGCATGGTCTTGATACCCCAGGCATCCAGAGCCCATGAAATGCACACGCGTGGGGCATGACCCTCCCTGGCTGTCCACAGGAAGACCGCAGGCCCCCCAGGTCCCCAGGGATCGTCCTGAGCAGGGTGCACCAACATGTTGTGTGTGTTTGGCTTTTTAAATCTGTCCGCCTCCACCGTGAGCCTCCATGACTGCCAATCCCTCGAAAGCCAGTTAGGTCGGAGCAGAACCAAGGGGAGCCAGGCCGCGGCCCGCACGGACCAGGGCCGCCGCCCGGACGGGGGGGGGGGGGGGGGGGGGGAGCCCGGGAGGGCGGGCCCCTGAGAGCCCCGCCGCCCCTCCAGGCCATGGCCTGCCGCGAGGAGCTGCACGCGCAGTGTGCCCGGAGCCTGCAGGAGAAGGACGAGCTGCGCAAGCGCGTCCGGGAGCTGGGGGAGAAGGCGGACGAGCTCCAGCTGCAGCTGTTCCAGTGCGAGGGCCGGCTGCTGGCCGCCGAGGCCAGGCTGCGGCGGGCAGCAGCTCGACGTGCTGGTCCTGGTGTGCGGGCAGCCCGGGGGCGGGGGCGGGCAGCCCGGGGGCGGGGGGAGGGCGGGCAGCCCGGGAGGGGGGGGGCGGGCAGCCCGGGGGCGGGGCGGGGGAGCCCGGGGGGGTGGGGGCGGGGGCAGGCTCCTCCCCGCTGGCGGCCCCGGGAAGGCCATGGATGTCCCTGGACCCCCTTCCCCAGGGTGGAGGCCCCTCGTCGTGGCGGGGTGCGGGCTGTAGACGCAGCTCAAGGCTGGGCAGCAATGGGCAGCGGGCCGGGCGGGGTGGGGTGTTGAGGAGGAAAGGCCGCCTGCGTGGGGGCCTGGTGGGCCTGGAGTAGGCGCAGGACTCCCCGGAGGCGGGGCTGGGGCCCTCACCGCGCCCACGCTGACGGCCCCCCTTCCCTGTGACCACAGAGTTCCGACCTGGAGGACAGCTCCCCCCGCAACTCCCGGGAGGTGAGCGTGGCCCCCACAGATCCTGCTCTGGGCTGGGTGGAGGGAGCGCACGGACCCGAGGGCTTGGGGTAAAGGAAGGCAGAGGCACCCGCTGGGGGCAGGGAGACTGCTGGGGCAGGTGCCGCCCTGCAGGGGCGGGGCAGCTCACCCAGCAGCCTGACGCAGGGCCCGCGTTGTCTTTGAAGCTCTCTCTGCCTCAGGACCTGGAGGAAACCCAACTCTCAGACAAAGGTGAGGGTTACCCCCCCCCCCCCCCCCGCACTCCTCAGAGTGGGACAAGGGCGTCCAGACAAGCGGGGCACAGTCGTTGGGCTTGGTGGCTCCGGCCTGCAGTCCCGGGCCTAGCCATCCAGGCTGCCACAGACAAAAGTGAGACCCTATCTGAAAAAACACAACAAGAAAGGGTTGGGGCCGTGGCTCAAGCGTTGTAGCGCCTCGTTAGCAATTGTAAGGCTCTGAGTTCAAACCCCAGTACCACAAAAAGACATCAGACAGCAAGGGGAAAACTGGCCATGAACCTGGGGGGTGGGGTCTCCCGCAAGGGACAGGTTGCCCCGGGGGCAGTGGCGGGGCAGACAGCGCTGGCCCGCCTATCTGCCAAGCTTCACAGTACGGGGGCTGCGGTGAGGGCCACCTGCCCGGAGACAGGGCCTGCGCCGTCCGCGCCGCTGCACCGCCCGCGGGATCCTCCCCCGTCCTCCCCTGCGCATTTTACAACTGAGTTCTTCATCCTGGAGGCGGGGCTCGGGGGGGGGTCTTCTCTAAAGGCGGGGGGGGGGGGGGGGCAGCGGAGGGAGGGGGGGACCCCCGAAACCAAGCCGACTTCTGCCGTGGGCCTTACCTCAGCCTCTGGGCAGAGGCGAAAGGGGAAGACGTGGGAGGAGATGCAGAAGTGAGGGCCAGGCCACCTGCCACAGCCCCGACACGGGACCCGCGAGGCCACTGAGTCCCAAATGGGCACCAAGGTGGGGGGGGGGGACCCAGGGAGCCACCATGTCTGTGTGGACGCCGGTGATGCGACTGCTGCGTAGCCGCCGGCACCTTCCGCCCGAGAGCCTGAGCTCTGTCTCCCCAGGGCCTCACCCCCGGAGCCACCCCGGGGTACTTGGCTCAGCCTGGCCAGGCCGGGGGCCAGGATCCTCCTGCCAGACCGGGAAGAGTGGGCCGGTGGCAGCCAGGGCTGAGCTGGTGCCAGGGGGTGGATGCCGGGGAGCAAGCAGGGCCTCAGAGGGCTCCTTGATGGGACCTGCAGGAGGGCCTGGCCCTGAGTGCCCGCAGGGACGGCGGGGAGTGCGGGAGCCCCGTGTGCGGGCCCGGATGTGGCAGGCGGAGGCGGCGCTGGACGGGGCGGGACCCACGGGCAACAGCTCTCATTTCAGGCAGCCAGGTGGACCCGGGGGAGCCCCGAGCAGCCCCTCGCGGCTGTGCAGAAGGAGCAGCCCTCCCGGAACCCCCAGGTAAGGCCCCTCCCTGGGGGCCTGGGCCTCCTGCCGGGCCTCGGTGATTGATCCTATGGGGCAGGGCCGGGTCTGGGCCCGGGGCCCGGTGGGGATCACAGGGTCTCCGCCTGGAGACTGTGGGTAATGTTTGGAACCGGAGCCCCCCTCCTTCCCGGGCAGAGCGGCGGGCTGGGGGGTGTGAGGGGCTGGGCAGCCATGGGCGGGCACCCCCTGGCTTCTTGGAGGCGTTGGCCGCAGAGGCCGCATTCACGGGGACTGCGCCGTCCCCCGCCCCGCCAGCCTCCCCGTAGCGGGGGTCTAGGTGGGAGCACAGGCGCCCGGCCACCTAGGCCAAAGGGCGGCCCCATGCCCTGCCGCCTGGGCAGGGCTGGGCGTCCACCCGCGGGCCTGTCCCCTCCGCAGGACGCGGGCCCGGGCGGCGGCGAGCCCCCCGAGAAGGAGCGGCGGCGGCTCAAGGAGAGCTTCGAGAACTACCGCAGGTGCGGGGAGCCCGCGGGTGAGGGCTGGGGGGCGGCCCCACCGCCCGCCCGCCCGCCCGCGGCCCCGTCCACCCACGCCCCCGCCCGTGGCCCTTCCAGGAAGCGGGGCGCTCCGCAAGGCGCAGAACGGCTGGCGGCAGGGCGAGGAGGAGCGCGGCAACACCACGGGCAGCGACAACACGGACACGGAGGGCCCCTAGCCGGGCTCCGCGGGCGCGCGGCCCTGTACCCGCCCCAGCGTGCGGCTGGGAAATAAAGTCACCGCCAGTGCCCTCACTGCCTGTCCCGGGTGCGGGGGACACGGGGGGGCGCGGGCCCGGGCGCCGTCTCTGCCTGTCGGGGTCCGGGGGACACGGGGGGCGCGGGCCCGGGCGCCGTCTCTGCTGTCGGGGTCCGGGGGCGCGGGCCCGGGCGCCGTCTCTGCCTGTCGGGGTCCGGGGGGGCGCGGGCCCGGGCGCCGTCTCTGCCTGTCCGGGGTCCGGGGGGGCGCGGGCCCGGGCGCCGTCTCTGCCTGTCCAGGGGTCCGGGGGTCCGGGGGGCGCGGGCCCGGGCGCCGTCTCTGCCTGTCGGGGTCCGGGGGGCGCGGGCCCGGGCGCCGTCTCTGCCTGTCCGGGGGTCCGGGGGGCGCGGGCCCGGGCGCCCGTCTCTGCCTGTCGGGGTCCGGGGGGCGCGGGGCCCGGGCGCCGTCCTGCCTGTCCGGGGGTCCGGGGGGTCCGGGGGGGCGCGGGCCCGGGCGCCGTCTCTGCCTGTCGGGGGGTCCGGGGGGCGCGGGCCCGGGCGCCGATCTCTGCCTGTCGGGGTCCGGGGGTCCGGGGGGGCGCGGGCCCGGGCGCCGTCCTCTGCCTGTCCGGGGGGTCCGGGGGGCGCGGGCCCGGGCGCCGTCTCTGCCTGTCCGGGGGTCCGGGGGGCGCGGGCCCGGGCGCGGACTTTGCGCCGCCAGGTGGCGCCAGAGGGCGCGCGCCTCCTCCCTCCGGGCGGAAGTCCGAGATAGGCGCTTCCGCCCGAGTGCCCGCCTCCAAGATGGCGGGCTCGGCTTCAGCGGCGGGGGGGCGGCCGGAAGGGCGCGGCCGGGATGTGGCGGACGGCGCTGGGCCGCGCGCGCGCGCTGCTGGGCGGTGTGCGGACCCGATGGCCCGGCCTGAGGCGGCTGGGGGTCGCGGGGCGGGCCCGGAGGTGTCGGGGCGGCGGCGGGCCTGGGCCCCGGCGCGGGGCGGGGGCTGGCGGGGCTGCGCCTCCGGGCCGGGGCCCGCGGGCGGCGCTGGGCCGCGTGGAGGCCGCGCACTACCAGCTCGCGTACACCTGCAAGGTAGGCGCGGCGGGCCGAGCGGGGGGCCCCGGGGCTGGGGGCTCGGAGGGTCGGGGCCTTCCGGGGCGGGCGGGGTCCCCGGGGGTGGGGGCGTGGAGGGGGCGGGGTCCCCGGGGGTGGGGCCTGGGGGCCGGGTCCCCGGGGTGGAGCCTGGGGGGCGGGGATCCCCGGGGTAGGGCCTGGGGGGCGGGATCCCCGGGGGTGGAGCCTGTCGGGGCGGGGGTCCCAGAGGGTGGGGCCCTGAGGAGGGGCGGGGCCTTCCAGTGGGTGGGGGCTGAGGAGGGGTGGGAGCCTGGTGAGGGGCGGGGGTCTCCTCTGGGCAGGGGGCTTTCAGGGTGGGAGAGGCAGGGCCCTGGGGGTGCCCTCCCAAGGGAGGGGCCTCTATCCCCTGGGAAAAGGCCTTCCAGGAGGATGGGGCTCCGGTGGGGCGTGGCTGGGGAAGGGGCGGAGCGACCCCTGACGCCCCTGGGTCTCAGCCAGGTCTGCGGAACTCGGTCCTCCAAGCGCATCTCAAAGCTCGCCTATCACCGGGGGTGTGGTCATCGTGACCTGCCCAGGCTGCCAGAACCACCACATCATCGCCGACAACTTGGGCTGGTTCTCTGACCTGGAGGGGAAGAGGTGAGGCCTCGGGAAGAGCCGGGCTGTGCCCCTGGAGAAGCCTTGGCTTTAGGCCAGGGGCCCGGCCTCCCCAGCTTCCGAGCTTCTGGATCCCACCGGGGCAGCCCCCACTGCTTGTCCAAATAGGATACATATTTCAATTTT